>NC_031791.1:6565369-6648596 GCF_001522545.3 Parus major
GGGGGGCGGGGATGAGGCGCGGGAGGCGCTGACCGGCTGATACCGTCACTGACCGGCACCCTCACACTGACTGATGGGCTCCCTCCCACGGACCGACACCCTCACATTGACGGACACCCTCACACTGACTGACTGACACTCTCTCTGACACCCACACAACAACCGACAGGCTGACATCTTCACAGTTCTGACACCCTCACTCTAATTGACGCCTGACACCAGCTGACCGTCTCCCTGACTGACTGACCCCCTCGCACCACTAACACCCCAACACTGACACAACCTTGCAGCCCCTCACACGTAGCACACCTAAATTCCCCAAGTGACACTCACCTCATATACTCCTGTGCATGCTGACATTCTCACACAAGGAGACATACACACTCAGACATAAACCCCAGCGTGACAGGCATGTTTGTGAGCAGTTACACTCACGCGCACATACATACACACCCATCCCACAGTGACCCTCGTTGTGTGCCTGCAGCCAGGTCACAGCCACACTTACACCGGTGTCCTGGTGGGCAGATACATGCATGGGCACCAACAAGTCTCACACTTCCATACTCTTAAGAGGCGCTTACACACTCCCATACTCACAGTGTGTACACTTGCATGCTTCAAGGATTTATCTGCTGTTTTACCTGCTCAGCTGCTATAGGCATTTACACGTTCATATTGTGCAAGGCTCAATACACTCATGGTTGTGCTACTAACTGTGCTCACACTTGTAGGCACTCACATTTGTATGTACCTCTCCAAGATTATCCTCACAACCTGCCCCCTACATGCACACCTGTGGATGCATCTTCATAGGGATTTTGACTCTCCTACATGTATGCACATTCATAAGCACTTACACATCCTGCTAGGTCCCTCATTCTTGCCTGTGTGTCTACCTGGCAGGAAGAGCACCTGTGTGAAACACACTCAGCCAAGAGTGTCTTGCTGCCTGCTGGGTGCACTCACAGTGATGCACAGCCCTACAGTGTTCCTTGTGTGCCCTTCACATGCCCTTACTCTTGTGCCCCTGTGTCCCTCACCACTCACTGCTGAGTACACACATGTGTGTACTAACCCCAGTGTGTTGTGCTCTGCCACCCAGCCACACAGCATGTTTGTGTGTGTGTGTGCTCAGTGTATCGTGCTCCCTGCATTGCTTCCACTGTGGTACACTGTGACACACACATGCGGTCCCACTGCTGTGTGTAGTGTCTTTGCTGTCTGTCACATATTTGTACACACCTGTGTGCACTCCACTTTGCATGTTCAGTCACACTAGCATCTCACAACTTCCCTGCCACCCGTTTCTTGGACGCACATCTTCCTTCAGCCCCTTTCTTGCAGCTCACACCAGCACAGTCCTGCTTGCACATAGTGTTCCTCATCTCTCACGTGTGTGTGTGTGTGTGTGTGTACACAGAGCCCAACACATCCCTGAGAATCGCACAGGATCCTTCTCTCCCACACACATACTCAGCACACCCAGTTTGCCACAGTATCAGGGAGTCCTCTACTGCCTCTGCTCATGCACAGAGGCTCTGTGGAGTCTCTTCACCCTTTTCCTCACACAGAGGATTATCTGCCACCTCTCTACCATAAAGTCCATCTTCTTTTTCATCACTACTCTCACAAGCAGGCCATGGCTCTTTGAGCCACACAGACATATCCAAGCAACCAGTTGTCTTTACAAATCCAGCTTTCCTGTACACACACCCCCACAGGATCACCCTGCATGGCACATCTGTGCAGAGTGGTGCTGCCTCTGCTCCTAGGACAAGTCAGTTCTGCTTCACACTCACTTCCACAGGGCATCTGCTGCCTTTTACACATGCAAGTGCAGTATGGTCACCTTCTTTCATGTTCTGTCACCATACACTAGTGGTGAAGCCACCTGGTACCTGACAGACACACAAACACTTCAGGGCTGTAGGTTATCATGGGCCACCTGTCTTACACAGGTAAATACATGGAGCTGTATGTATTTTGTACATGTATTTTTCAGCTTCATGTTACCTGTCACACACACTGCTCCCCATTTTTTAATTTTGCTTAGTTTCCTCCTCTAGTTTCTGTTATACACAGAAGTGCCCTGTTCATTCAGGCTCTTCACAGTATATTTGATCCAAATTCCAGCACCATTTCCTACTTGTTAGTTCCTTACACCACACAGACACCTGCTCTCCAGCATGTTCACATACACTCTTACCTGCACAGTGCCATCCTCCCCTGTGACATGAACGTGGTCAGTGGTCCCATGGGCAGGACAGAGCCTAGAGCCACTGTGGGACGCGATTCCAGGTCTTCCTCTGAGTGCTGCCCTGGTATCTCCAGGGTTGTGCAAGGCAGATGCAGCTCTGCAGATCCCTACTGCAGCTCCACGGGGCAGTGTCACCTGCCACATGCCACCCGGGGTTGTGCCACACCTATGTACCCACAGCGCTGGCCCAGCCTTCGCTTGCACCTGGAGAAGGAGCCTGCCACCTTCTCCCCTGCTCCTTATAGCAATGCTCAGTTTGTTGCTGTATGTTTCTGAGTGGCTTTTGTCCTTCTGTGAAGCTCCCTGTTCTCTGAAATTCATGCTGTCTCTTGGGTTCCACTTTGCAGACTGTTGAGCCTGGTTCATGCATGCCTGCTGGTTTTGAGTGGCATCGACCTCTTAAATGCATCTTCTTTTTGAAGTGTAAGGGTAAAATCCTTCTCAATAATGTTTTAACTGCTTAGGGGGACATTGGCACATGTATTCTCCTTTTTGTAGATGCCCTGATCTAACTTCCTTTCTTTTTTTTTTTTTCTTTTTTTTTTTTTCTTTTTTGCTTTTATAGCTGGAGCCCTATATGGATGAAAACTTTGTTTCAAGAGCCTTTGCCACCATGGGAGAGCTTGTACTGAGTGTAAAAATCATTCGAAACAGGTTGACAGGGTAACTGTTTCCATTTGTTCTCGGAGTGCATTTGGACTGAAGTGTCGCTGTGGTCCTTCGGTATCAGAGTGAATTTTCCCCTTGAGTTTCTCACCATTGCTGCCACCAATATGAGAATATTAATGAGAGCAATGGAGAGGGCACTGCTGGCTCTTCAGCCTCCCCTCAACAAACAAGGTTTGGCCCTCATCCTGCAGTGCTCCAGCACTCAGTCAGAGCAGTGTATGTATCTCATTCCATCTCTCTGGGAATTATACCTCCCCAGGCTTTGGTCACTAGTCTGTAGTGCAGCTGTGTGATGCTGACAGAGGTGGGAAGTCTGACTCAGAGCAATAAGAGAATGTCTAAAGTTCATTTGAAATAAAGTGAGTGATTTATGCAGAATAAAGTAGTGTCATTCTTATTCATTATTCTCTTAAGCTTTGTAATTTCAGTTTTTAGTAGTTTAAACTTGAGTGGGCAAATTGATGGTCAATGAAAGTAGGAAGTAAACTGTAAGCTAAACAGTTTTCTATGTGCTTATGTCAACTTGACTTATGGTAAGTAGGGGCTATCCCTTGAGATCCAGCTTCTCTTTGGTAGCTAATCTTTATACTTTAAAAAGAAATTGTTCTATGTATTGTAAGTAATTCCTACTAATTAAGATAAGTTATTGAAAATACAACTTTCCTCCTCAAATGTGTTTTAAATTTATAACCTTTGTCTCTTCTGTGTTGTATGTTCAGAATTCCAGCAGGCTATTGCTTTGTGGAATTTGCAGATCTCGCTACTGCAGAGAAATGTTTACACAAAATCAATGGAAAACCACTTCCTGGTGCTACACCGGTAAGTAAATGGGATCAGCCAGTTAAGAAGCAAAACCTGGAAGGAGAAAAACCACTGATTTCTTTGTGACTGTCTAGATAAAATCCAGGTGTAGAAGTGTTGTGGAGTGTGAGGTTTTTTATATCTGAGCATTTCTGCTGTTACCAAAGTTGGACTAATCAGAAACCTGAGAAGACCGAGGAAGAAATTAGACTGAGTGTAGTGTATGTCTGCCACAATTCTTCCATCTCTCTCCTTTTGTATAATCATGGAGTCACAGAGGGGTTTGGGTTGGAAGGGACCTTAAAGCTATCACATTTAATTCCCTACCATGGGCAGGGATGCCTTCCACTAGACCAAGTTGCTCCAAGTCCCATCCCGCCAGGCTTTGAACGCTTTCAGGGATGAGGCAAACTGAGAATTTAGCTGTGTGTGTTGTTACATGTGTACAGGATCAACTTGCAAGTTCACACTGTCTTTTGAGTAACATTGATTTGCAAGAGAAACATGACATTTAATCTTGCATTGTTCTTGGCCCTTAGCAAACAGAAGTTACTTGAACCACTTTATAGTGGAGAAGGAGCCAGACTACTGAATAATTGCAGTGCATAACTAATGTCTCCTCTACATAAAAGCTGGGTAGTTAGGAAGAAGAGGAGGAATAGTCAGAGAGGTTAATTTTAGGATGTTGATGTGAATATGTGGTAGATTAAAATGGGACGGCTGACACAGCTGTCTTGTTGTACCTGCAGGAGATGGCTGCAGTAGCTGGGGTGACTGATTCATAAAGCAGCTCTAGAATCACCTCAGTTATGGTGTGATATACAAGGTAAATCGATTCCTATTTCAGAGTAGTTAATCCCCAGAGTAGGAAACCGGGAAGTTCAGATTGAACTGTTTAGTCAACATTCCTGAGAGAGTGACGTGCCCTGTTAAAAGGGGTCGATGAGAGGCCTGGAGATATCTGTTTCACGTGTTTGCTCATGATTAAGGTAAGCTGATCATCCTGGATGCCTTCTGTAGTCACTGGAGAGACCAAGAGAGCAGCTCTTGCAAGGAGTAAGATAATAATGGAAGTTTGGTTTTGGGGATACCCGTCTTATTTCACAGTTTGTTCAAAACACAGTGCTGTGTGGAAGGATGATTTGCATAACACATGGAGAGAATCACAGATATCAAGCAGAGATCCAAAGCAACCCAAATCAGTGCACTCAGCAGGCAACTGCCCAGCTCATCCTTTGCATTTAGAAACTTTTGCTTACAGAAGTGAATACTTTTATTTATTTTTAAGTACTGAGTAAGCCAAAGGAATAACAGAGAGCCATGGTGCTGGTGCTGTCTCTCTTCCAAGCACTGGCGTTCCCAGTTCCTATCTGAGTGAAATTACTCTCAGGTGTCTCATTGATTTTAAACCCAGAATATTTCAATGAAGAGCAAGATCCAAGAAAAAACTTCAAAATGGAATCTGAATTTTGTGTTAGCTTGTAAATGATCCACAGAAAGTTGTGTAGTACTGTGCTCCAGAGAATGCAAACATGCAAGGAACAGGATTATAGCCTAGAGTGAAGTCTGTGCTCTTTTTCCCAAGAATTATTTACTTGTCTTTGTGATAAGCACATCCATCATACAAAGTCTGGGAACACACTGGGCTCTTCACTGTACTGAACAAGTACCCTGATCTCTAGGTCATTTCTGATTGTGATGTGAAATTCTCATTTCTGATCCTGAGATTACCCCCTGATCTCTCAGAGCTGATCCGAAGATCTTGGTCTCTTAGATCTTGGTCTAAACTTACATGTAAGTTGTTGCTTGGGTACAAGTTGCTGGAGTCTGGTAGGTTGGGGACAAAGAGTTCCAGATGGGCACAAATCTGGTCTGCTGTGAAACTTCTTTCAAAAGTAAATTCAGATGCAAAATTTAAAGAGGCCTTCAGTGGCCAGTGTAGTTCTTTCAGAACCCTTTAATTTTGGATCTTACTAAATGTCCAGAGCCAAGTATTTAGCCATGCTTCCAGACTCAGGTTGAATCCATTTTCCAATGTGGTGGATTCTGGTCTGCTAGTGTTTGTGTTAAATCACAAAAGTCCAGTAGTAGTGTTGTCATTTCATTTTAAGACCTTAAAATTGGAAGTAATTTAACATTTATTATTACTATCTCTGTTCAGATTTTGATTTTCATTATTATATCTGTATTGACACTAAATAAAAATGTGCTTGTTACCTTAACTGTCTGGCCTGAAGGCATTGAACATGTGTCAGCATTAAGAAAGTTGTATTAAATCAGCTTATTGTATTTTTCCCTAATTGCTTAAATCACATGAAACATTTGAATGTATGGATTAATTTTTGCTTTGTTTCAGGCGAAGCGATTTAAATTGAATTATGCAACATATGGAAAACAGCCTGATAACAGGTAAGAGCTCAATATTTAAATACTAATTTTACCTACTTAATGTCTCTTTATTAATTGCCTTGCAAAAAGTATTCAAAATATGCAAACCCAAAGACTGCCAGTCTTTAGTAGAGTGAGGAGATCTTAGACTGACAGTTTTGTGCTTTGTCCTTTGTGTGGCACAGCAGATTTATCCAGTGTCCTTTTCAGGTATATCAGCTTTGTAGTGTCAAAGTATCTAATTCACATATTATAATTTAAGATCTATATATTGGAAGTAGCGTGTCTATAAATGAGATATTGTTTTCTTGCTGTTTTAGGAATCAGAGATATCCTGTGAGTAATAAGCAGTGAAATAATCTTTAAATAAAAGCAGTATTAAGCTGGTTGGTTGTGCTGCTTGAATTAACTTGAAAAAGCAGTGTCAATGAAAATTTTAGTTAAGCAGCTTAACTGGTGACACTTCAAAGTCTCCATTAAATGGTCTTTTAATATCACTCTTCTCTGAATTCAAATACTTAGGCTAAATGGTAACTGTCACTAACTGTCACTCAGTATGTCCCTTCCTTTTTTTTTTTCCTTTTTTTTTTTTTTGATTGTATTTAAGAAGTTTTCTTTTGATTTTTTTAGTCCAGAATATTCCCTTTTTGTGGGAGATCTGACCCCCGATGTGGATGATGGGATGTTATATGAATTTTTTGTTAAAGTCTATCCATCGTGTAGAGGTGGAAAAGTTGTTTTGGACCAGGCAGGAGTATCCAAGTAAGTTGTCTTTTATTCACTTTTTTTTCACTTCACATGTGGCAACAGAAAAGATAGAAAGCAGCAACGGGAAAAAAAAATATTTTTGCTGAGATTTTAATAATCTTATAATATAGTGTTCTTGGCCATTCATTCTGAAGTTTGCTTGAGTTTTGATAGTCACCATGGGTATTCTCACTTCTCTGTCAGTGTGAGGCCCTTTGTCTGTTATTGTACTTCTTAAAATGCTGAAAAATGTCTTAAGTAATCTTGAAACACTTTCTTCCTGGACTCTCAAGTGGAATTGTGCTTTACAAACTTTAGGCTATTGAGTGTATATTCCTGTGGGAGCTGTGCAGGTTTTTTTTCAGACAGGGTAGGGCACACAGAGGTATGATTCACTGTCAGGTTCTCAGTAGCTGCCTTGTTTGTATTTCCTGAAAATGTCTTGTCAAAAACAGGTATCAAAACATTGAATTTCTTAATGTAATTAAAACGTTTTCTAAATAGCACAAAATTAAACTGTATTTTCAGAGGAAGGAGCAGTTGGAGAGCATCCTTGTTTTCAAAGCAGAGCGTGGCTTCATTGAAGCACAATTTTCTGATATAATACCTGTGAGAATGTTGTGATAAGATGTAGGCTCATGGCTATAGGTCCCCCCACTTTCTCATATGTGGTTTCTCAGTCTTAGACAGGCTGGTTTGAAGGAATCTCTGGAGGCCTCTGGTACAGCTCCTAACAGGATTGCAAACAGCACTAGATCATACCATCCATGAACTGTGTGGCCTGGAAAACCTCCCAGGTTGGAGATAATTCAATCTGTCTGGACAGCCTGTTCCAGAGCTGCACTCCTCCCCCGTCATGAAGGTCCCATTCAAGTGCAACCTGAACCCATTGCAGAGCTCCTTAGTCTGTCTGACTGTTGGGTCCTCGTGCTGTCATTGCCATCTCACCTGGGACTGACACTGCTGGGTTGGGTTCTGTGTGCCTTCTGCTCCTCAGTTCCTGTTGTGCTGCACCTGCTTCAGTCTCTGTCTATAGAACAGGTGTTGATGCTGCAGGTTGGGTATTGGGAACTGTACATAGGTGCAGACCTCAAGGAAAGGGAATCTGTGGTAGCTTGGGAAGTGGGAAAGGAGCAGGGACTTAGAGTCCTGTTTCTGGGAAGAGCAAAGCTGTCTCCCCTGGCAGTGCCAGAGTGTTGGTGCCAGGGGCTTTGTTGGAACTTGTGCAATTGCTCAAAGCTGAGGCAACTGCAGGTGTCAGTGTGATGTGAGAGAGGAGCTTAGGGCTTGTGGACATGCCCAGTGAAGCCCTGGCCCTTCCAGCCAGGGCTGGTGGATCAGGAAGGCCTCCTTCCAGCACCTCTTATCCAGACAGGAGAGGAGCTTGGAGCATGGTGCTGTGGTGCTGTGCCTACTTCTTTCTTCTGAGGGTGCAGGTGCTGGGATTTTCCAAACTTCAGGGTCAGGACAGAAGGTCTGCAGGGAGGTCCTGGCCAAGAAGAAAGTATTTCTTTCCATACCAGTGTTTTAGGCATTGGTGTGGAAAAGCAAAATATCTGGAAGAGTTGGAAGAATCACTGTCCTGTCTCACTTGCGGCATCCATCATCTTCTTCTGTACACTGCATCCGTCTCTATCTGTCTCTGTTTTGGAACTGCCAGTCTTCCCAGTTTATCTTATACACTCCTAGTCCCATCTGAAAATCTGCCAAGTCTTTTGGCAGCTTAGAAACTTAGTTGGGTTTGTGTATGAACACCTTAAACTGACTTATAAGTTGACTTGCACTGTATTAATTTACCATAGTGCTTTGGCAGAGGGCAAGTTAAATGAACTTGGGTCTGTGTAGAGTTTTGCTTGTGCTTAATAATCTAGTTTGTATGTAGATAAGTCTAAGCTTTGATCTGGTCTTTCTGTGGGGAGGATGCATCCATACTTGTGTGTGTATGTATATATATATATATATATATATATAAGATATTTGGACTTGTGTGTGGAGCTTGCTGTGCAAGGTACTGAATTTTCTGAGCATGAATAGTTCTGAAATAGGTGTGGGGACTTCCCAGGAGTAGTAGGTGATGCTGCTTTCAAAATAGCACATTATTTGGTGTTTAGCAGTTCCCACAGAATAGATAATGCACTGTAAATTTACACCCTTGCTTACGGCTTGTTCTTTTCCCCAGGTAGACAAGCCCTTCCCTCCCAAACTTCTTCCTTTGGTTAGATGGATTCCTCTTTCCCTCCCACACCTAAGTCTTTGATCTTTCTGCTGTGTGAGGCAGCCCATCCCATGATGGGATCCTGGCACTGCCCTCTTGGATGCTGTTGCACTTCTTCTGACTCACTGCAGCATCAGAATCCCACGCAAAGGACTGTTGGGCTTGGAGGGAGTTGGAGTTTTCTGTCTGGCTGACGTGCAGTGCTGCCACACCACAGTGAAGGGTTGCTGCAGAGTCCTGGGGTTCTGGATGTGCTGTCCCAGTTCCAGCTGTGCTCTCAGCAGGTTTTACCTACTTGATGTCGAGAGCTCATTTTCAGGCCCACTGTTGGAAATGCTGTTTTTGGGAATGGCAGAAAGCTTATTTGAATATATTCCTGTTGAAAAGCAAACTTGATTGGAAAGCATATCCTAGGAAAAAGTAGTATTTTCCATCACAGTGGGGCAGTTCTGGATAAAAGCAGGGTCTGTCTTGTCAATCCTGTGCTGACTTGCAACTCAAGATTATCAGTATCCTCCCAGCAGAGATTTGAGGTTTTACCATGTGTCAGTTCACGCATTTCAATATGGCTTGTGTCAGCTCACTTCCAGTTCCCTGGAATCCTATGGCACAAGAACTACTTTACATTGACAAGCCCTTGAAAGTGCTGCCAGAGGCTGGACGTGTGGCTTCAGGCATTCTGGAAAAGCAACTGGAAGGCAGAATAATTTCATGTCTCCCAAAAGCAGGGACAACAACCCTAATGAACGTTTTCATTCACTGTCTTTCCCAAACCAATTCAAATTTCACTGTAACTAATTTTTATAACGGGGCATGGCTCTTTGGGGTTGGTTTTATCTGAGTTATTCTGTGTCTTTGCAGAGGTTACGGGTTCGTGAAATTCACGGATGAGCTGGAACAGAAAAGAGCACTGACAGAGTGTCAGGGAGCTGTGGGGTTGGGCTCTAAACCTGTACGCTTGAGTGTGGCTATACCAAAAGCGTGAGTAGAACAGCCAGACATTTATATGAAAAATCACATCTGGTTTTAAATGCCTTTTAGTGCTTTGGGTACATGTCCTAGATGTCTCCATCACAAAATGAAGGCATACCCATGAATATGGGGAGTATCAGAATGCCCAGAAGTTCAAAGAAATTATAACATTAGCTCAAGATTGAGAATTTGACACTGTTTTGAATTGTATGCATAATTAAATCCATACACATGCACACACCCTGTAGTTATATATGATTGTTTTAAAAGTATATGTTCCTTTGCATTAAATTGAAATAGTTTAAATCAGCTTAATGATGTCTGGATAGCAAAGCTCTACTACCTTGCTAATTATATTATGATGTCTACTACATATAAGAATTTTGGGGCAGGGATTAACTTTTTTTTCTGTGTTTGTTCAGAACCTGATACAATGAGATCCTGGTCTGACTTGGTGCTCGTAGCACTAGGGTAATACAAATCATAGTAATTGCTCCCTATTTGAATAATATTTAGATTTGCAGTGACCTCATAAGTCTTGGGGGAAAAAAGGAAGAGAAAAACAGAAAAAAGGGGTGTATCATGGTGAGAAGTTTGATGTTTCCTTCTTCCTACTTCTCACTAATTTCATCATTGGTAGAAATAGCCATTTCCAAACAGTATTTGTCACCTCATTATTTCAAATCTTGATAGTTGGAATACTATTTCCTTGGGAATGCTGACACTTTATGGCAAGGAATAGGAATTTCAGTTGGTTCTCATGGTATTTTTTTTTTCATTACTAGTAGTTCTTATTTCATGAACTTTTTCAAGTCTGTGCATTGAAGACCACCCAGTTCAGAGAGTAAGGGGATGAGTCCTTGCTTAGGTTTCTGTATGACCATGGCATACAGAAGAAGAGAGTTTTTTCCATTCTTACAAAAGAAAACTTGAGGTTTTTTGGAAGGCTTTAAGTCTTTAACTCTTCATGTAAAGCAAGACTCAGTACCTTCTCTCAGAAAGCTGCAGATCACTTAACTTCATAGTCTTTATCAGAAGGAAAAAGGGACTCCAGTATCTGGATTGTGGTTCAGGATTGTTCTAAACTGAAGCTCATAGTCCTGAACTCTTCCCTTCCCAAAGCCAGGAAATAATACCCAATTAGCTCATAAAGAATAAAAGCAATGTTTATTAATAAGAGGAGTATGAATACAGGAAAGGGTATTAAATTTAAACCGCTTCTTTCTTTATGTAAATATATGGAAATAATAAAGATTGTTGCAGTAAATAGTGAATATATTTTAAAGTTTGAAATTTGCATGTTAGACTAAGCCTTGTCTCTTTACCACGTTGTATCTTAAGCTATTTCACTGCTTTTTTCATACTTGTTCTGCACTATTCTATTGCATCTTACTCCTGCTTTATTTTTTTAAGTAATCGTGTGAAACCAATGGAATACAATCAGATGTACAACTATAATTACAGCCAGTATTACCAACAGTATCACAGCTACTACGCTCAGTGGGGGTACGACCAGAACACGGGCAGTTACAGCTACAGCTATCCCCAGTATGGCTACACGCAGAGCACCATGCAGGTAGGGCAGCACAGAAAGACCACAGAGCTTGAAAGGTGGGATGGGAACATCTTATCTTCAGCTCTGAGAATCACACAATGTCCTGAGCTGGAAGGGACTCATGGGAATCATTGAGTCCAGCTTCTGGCCCTTCCCAGGACACCCAAACAATCCTACCCTGTGCCTGAGAGCGTTGTTCAAATGCTCCTGGAGCTGGGGCAGCCTTGGGGCCGTGACCATTCCCTGGGGGGCCTGTTCAATGCCCAAGCACCCGCTGGGGGAAGAATCTTTTCCTGATATCCAGCCTGACAGAGCTCCAGCCATTCCTTCAGGTCCTGTCCCTGGTCATGGAGAGCAGAGATCAGAGCTGTCCCTCGGGAGGAGCTGCAGACCCTAATGAGCTCTGCCCTCAGTCTGCTCTGCACCAGACTGAACATACCAAGAGATCTTAGTACAAACCTCTTAATAATGAAGTCTTAATATAGCTACTATATACTGTTTAGCCCCTGGTGTGTCCTGTTGCCTTATGGAGAGTATATTGCTGAGGTAAAAAAAGGTCTGGAGGACACAAAGGGTCTCTTAATACAGTTGTCATGGTAGTAGAGTTCTCTTGGTACAGGCAATGCTCAGAGTGCCTTTGGGATCCTTCATAAACTTTCTTATAAAGGATAGAACACATCAGAACAGTCACCCCACTTCAACCCTGAAATTTCAAGAACTGCCTCAGTTAGAGGTTTAGTGTAGGATCTTGCCCATGGTCTGCTGGGAATAGAACACAGGCTAATGTGTGAAGAATTCTGTTGTAATAACTCTAGTATAAAAGTCAGTCTCTCACAGCACTAATCAACAAGTGATGCTTGCAAAAGAAAAGATAATTATTCACTGTCCTAAGGGGTTTGTTTTTCCTTGCAGACATATGAAGAAGTTGGTGAGGATGCATTGGAAGGTATGTTTCTCAAATTCTGTATTGAAGTTGTCTGTATGTTCTGCACTGCTTAGAAATAGTCTTTCTCAATTTGGCCCTAATTTCAATTCATAATATATCTTTATCTTTGAGTAAATCTGGGAACATTTGTGCGTTGCTTTCACCTAGAACAGTTACATCCTGGTTTTACAGTTGGCGAGGACTGAAACTGTTTGACTTCCCCAGCACTGAGATTTCAGTCTTCTGCAGTACTGAAACTTTATCCTTTTTTTACTAGGGTGGGTTTTTTTTTCTGATATGCTACCAAGAAAAAAGTAGATACTCTGTTTTTCTATAAAATCTTGACATTTAGAGCCCAGAATACTTCATTGTGCTTTTAATTTAAAAGTAAAAGGGACTAATATTAGTCACCACACTGACAATATATTTCAAGCAGTCATTGCTTGAAAAGGGTCACTAAACCAGATTGGGGTTTTAGATACCTATACAAGTAGCTTTCATTTATTGATGCAAGAAACTATCATTTCATGCCAGCCATTCCAGATTTCTGTCTTGAGTGGAATATACACTATGCAGTATATGTTACTTTTCTCTTAAAAAAAAAAATAAATACATGGTAACAGCTTTACACGATCCACTGGTATGAGTGACAATGTGTGTGGAAGCTCTTAATGGCTCATAAAATCATTCCAGGAGAGCTTTCCTTTTGTTGAACCAAACATCCCAGGACTATAGTTGGGATATCCCTGGATATCTTTTTCTGGTTGATTAAATGCAAGATTCCTACATTTGTAGGAAACTGAATCCACATATTGCCACTGAATCATTCCTTTTCCTTAAATCTCTTCTCCTGTAATGATGTAGCTAAAACCAAACATAGAATCCTGGAATGCTTTGGGTGGGAAGGAACTTCAAAATCCATCTTTACCCACCCGCTGCTATGGGCAGGGACACCTTCCGCTATCCCAGGTTGCTCCAAACCCTGTACAGCCTGGCCATGGATACTTCCAGAAATGGGGCAGCCTCAGCTTCCCTGGGTAACCTGTGCCAGGGCCTCACCTCCCTCACATGGAAGTCACATGTTGACAAACATTTTATTCCTGATGTGTTTTAGAATCTTTCCATTCATTCAGCTTTATACTGAGAGTTATTCACTGACCTGTGTGATTGTGCTACTCTGATAAACTGAGCTTTGGGTTGCCGCTGTTGTCAGGTGACCTCTATACCCTACAAGAGTTTGGGGAGTCCATCACTGTGCAGTGGAAGCAGCAGGATTGGACCTGCTGGCTTGTTGTCCAAACATTTCTTCCACATGGAAAACAGGGCTATGCTCATACGTAATGCTGTAGAGCCACTAGCACTCCCTTCGTTCCTAACTGTGGCTCCCACTTTGAGCTGCTGGAGGCTTTGGTAGACGAGCTCTGGTGACTGCTTGCAGCAGCACAGGGTGCTCCCATCCATCCGTCTGTCCATCATTTGTGAGCTCACAGTGGAGGGAGCTGAGGGGAATGGGTGCCTCTGCCTCTGCTCCTGCCCTTTCCATCAGGCCAAACCCCTCCTGGCAGTGCAGGTGGCTGCGCTGGGCTGTGAGGTGCAGGTGTGTGTTCCCTGCACTGGCTCTACTGTGGGGCAATCACCACTGTAAAAAGGGATGTGCTTGGATGTAGTTATTCCTTAACACATTGCAGAGAGATTGAGTAGGGCTGATCTGGTCAGGTTTGTGACTGGGCAAGTGCTGGGAATGTTTGGTGAATCACAGAATACTTGGGGTTGGAAGGACCTCTGGAAATCATCCAGTCCAATCCCCTGCTAATGCAGGCTTACTTATAATATGGGACACAGGAACACATACAGGTGGGTTTGGAATGTCTCCAGAGAGGGAGGCTTCACACCCTCCCCGGGGCAGCTGTTCCAGTGCTCCATGAAAACAACTTCTTGTTCATGTTGAGGTGCTTGCTCCTTGTAATGTCAGTGGGCACCACTGAATAGTCTGGCACTATCCTCTCACATCTGCCCTGGAGATATTGAGACTCCCCCCCGTGTTTGTTTTTATCTACCAACTTGTTTACAGGGTGGGTTTTTCCTGAACACCTTTGATGTGCGACCTGTTTGTCTTTCCTCCTGTAGATCCTACGCCTCAGTTAGATGTCCATGAAGCAAACAAGCAGTTTATGGAACAGAGCGAAGAGCTCTACGATGCTTTGATGGACTGTCATTGGCAGCCTTTGGACACTGTCTCATCAGAGATCCCAGCTGTGTTATAGCCTCGTTGCTGAGGCATTGTGTCTGAGACATCCTGCCAGTGTGCTCTGGACTGTTACACTGCCCCTGGATCCTGCAATAGTGAGGGGTGGCCCTTTCCCCACCCAGGTCTGGTACTCGGAGTACAGGAGGCCTGTGGCCTTTCCTGTAGAGAATAAGTATTGTAGGAACATCACGGTAACCTTTATTCATGGTGAAAATTAGAACTGCAACAGTTTTATTCCCTTTGTCTTGAAATGAACTCTTAATACTTACTGGAAATTGTAATTTATAAACTTTCAACAAGATGGCACAGGGGAGAGACTCTACTCCATCAAACAATAAAAGAGTTGGTCTTTTAAGTAAAATTACCCTTTGCATTTTGGTTCCTGCCCATCTTTCTGTTTTGCTGCCCATTGAACTGTCTTAAGTCATTTAACCCAATGCTCATGAATGTGTTATTTCAAAAAAGATCATTGTTGGACACCACTAAAATGTCTCAAAATCTTTCCAGTGACTGAGTAGAGTTGCTGTAACTTAAGCATGGATGAAATCTTATGTTGTGGTTAACTTTAGCTGTGATCTTGAGCTTGCAAGTTTGATGTTCTTAAGCAATCAACCCAAAGAGCACTTTGGAGAGCAAAGACAGAAAGGAGTGTTACAAAGCTACAGATTGATGCCTTTTACCTGGTGATCTCTTGCACACCTGGCCTGCGTCCCCACCGTGTATGAGGAAGTAATTCCCCATCAACCAGCAGCTTAAAACACTTTTTCCAGCAGCCATATTTAAATGCTATTTTGTGTATCATGCCTTTATTTCTTTTTTATTGTGGACACACCGTGATGATCTCATTGAGATGTTGAGATTTTGTAGTGTCTTCCACTGTCCAGTCAGAGTGAAACTGAAGCTCTTGCAGCAAAAACGGGTCAGAGAAATTGCACTGCTGTATTGTGCAACAAATGGCTGTTAACTTGGAAAGTGGTTTTCTACTGGATGTTGTATAAGCTGGATGGACAAGCAATATATTTAAGCTGATATGTTGCATTAGAGCTGAAAGCAAAAATAATAGCACTTACATACATGTTATAAGCCCTTATTCAGGCTTTTGTGCCTTAAACTTTTGGGGAAATAGGAACAGAGAAACTACCTGTAATAAATGTCTATCCAAGGAATAGTTTGGTAACTGAAATTGCTACTGCAGAGCATTTCGTTGCCTCCCTGCCCATGTTGATGCAGAGATTTGCCACAAAATTTAAATACTTCGATAAAGCTACTTCTATTACATCTTTGTTTGTGTCCATAATTATGACCTGTTTGTCTGTCTGTGGTCTTTTTTATCAACTGGAAGTGGGATGTGAGGGGAATGGTGATGTGACTGGAGTTATGTTTTTCCTAACAAATGGAGCTAGAGGACTGCTGGACTCCTGCGTTCTCATCTACTGTGTATTTTCCTTGTGCTGTGCCCCTGAGTGTGCTGCTGTCTCACCCTCAGCTGCTCTGAATGTAAGGAAAGGAATGTTCCCTGTGCATGCCAGGAGTTTCAGAAGCAGCAGAAGTGGAAGAGAGCAGAGCTTTATATCCTCTGTTGTGGCCCCTCAGCTCAGCCCACCCCCTCTCCTTGGGAAGTTCAGCAGAGTGGCATTGCAGAAGTGATGTGAAGAAGGGCATTTAAAACACTTCCTAGATCATTCTGTTACTGTTGCCCCGTGTGCCTGCCCTTCTCTTTTGGAGCTGCCTTTTCCTACCCCCTAATAAAGATTTTAGTTTTTACAATGTGGCCATCCCAGTTTGCTCCGGGGGGTAAAGCCACGCTTATTTATCAATATTCCCTAAGCCTGGATAAACCATCTCCATACAGGTCTGTCTCTAGAGGAGCGAAGAGCAGTTTATTAGGGATCAGACAGCAACCCTGCAGGAAAATCCTTTTTTTTTTTTCTCTCTGCTTTTGTTTTGTGCTGGAAAGAAAAATGGTAAATATTAATCCAACCCATCCTAACCCCTAATTCCTGGGAGAACTGGGCACATACAGACCCTTGTGAGGAATAATTTGGAATTGCAGAGGCCAGCAGAAATGACCTGCTGACTCCTGTTTACTGGTGCTGCAGAGCTTAAAATAGCTCCAGCTTTTGTTTCAGGAGAGGGGCTGATGTGAGGCTCTGGACCTCATTCCCTGGAGGTATGAGCCAGGCTTTTGGGGTTGTTTGGGAGAACCTCAACCAAGATTCTGTGGAGCTGTTAAATCTCTGCATTGTTTTTTGGGTTTTTTTTTTATATTACTTACTCATCTCAATGTTCATTTTCAGCTCCCAGCCATTACTGCAGTGTGTGAAGCACAGGAGAGACTTTTATATGAAGCTACAAGACAGCCACCTCCTGGGATTTGTAGGGTTTGCCTTTTGGAATCCCAGTTAAACAGAGTGTGGGATTTTGTTTCTCCTGGATGGCTATAGGAAAGTCCCAGATTAATTACCATTTAGTGTCACAGAGGATGAAAGACAAAGAGTCCACGTGGTAAGGTAAATTCTGCTTTTATGTCTATATGCTAAAGGCAAGAAGTCCAAGGTAGATGATATCACACCTCTCTGGGATTGTGTAATTCCTGAAAATTGTATTTATATCAGCAACAGAGATCATGAAGCACTCTGCCTTTAAGCAGGCAGGGTTTATAGCAATTCCAAAAACAACTCAAACGCTCTTATTGTCTTCTTTATTGAATATGCGATCATCCAATTTAGATGAAATTGTAGGGACTCCAATTCCCGTTTTGAGTTACACTGACTGGGTATGTTCAGCAGAGGTGGAGGTACATGGGCGTTCTCAGGCACATAGTGGTGATTTCCAAAGGCTGAGCTCCAAGGCTGCAGGGTGGCCCCTTGCCATTAGCCTGTGTTTAATTAGAAGCTTGACAATTGTCAAAATTGGCACATTGGGGTGGCCTGGGGGTGATCCTGACCCGCTTCCAAATAGATGAGGAGTCTGGAAGCATTTCTTTAGCAAATGTATGGATTAAAGGGCTGAAAGGGGCTGAAGGTATTTTTTTTTCCGCCCATGTGAGTCTGACTAGAGAAAATTCCAGTTACTTGGATCAGTTTCTGGAGACAGGTTCATATCCCACACACTGAGACATACACAACACCCTTGGGAATTTCTCTGAATCCCTTTTGAGGAACAGAGATAAATATTTGACTCTAATCTTCCTGTACTTGGTTTCTCATTACTGGCTTGTTAATCTTCAGCTTTTGCTAAACAAGATCTGAGAAGAATTTTTACCTTCCAGCCTTCTCCCATAAAACATGACCATCCTTTTTGCCCTTTCTCCAGGGTTTGGGCAGGAAGCAGTCTCAGGCTTTTCCAGCTGATTTCCCACGATGGGTGTCCCTTCAGAATCAGCACCAGCAGCTGTTCCAGCACTCCTTTCCAGCCCGTTGGCAGGTGCACCCATTTTAAATCCTTTCCACGGGTTATAAATCATGACCCAGGAGCCTTACAGTGGTACTATGTTGGCAAACAGACTTCTGTTTCCAACAACCTTTCCTTCTATTCCCCGAGGGTGGAGTGCTCCCCCCGTTCCAAAAGGGAGGAAGGAATAGGGGAAACATAGCTACTGGCTTCAGTTTTTCAGAGAGTAACCCGTGGTGTGGACCTTGCATGCGGAAGGAGAGAGAAACTGTATTTGTCCCACCTGAACTGGAGAGTCATTTAGATGGGGCGGGGATGTGCAGCTGCTCCCAGTACTAGTAGGGGTTGTGAATCATAGGATCGTGAAATAGTTGGGGTTGGCAGGGGACTCAAAGCTCATGTCATTCCACCTTCTGCCATGGGGAAGAACACTTGCTACTAGAGCAGGTTGTTCGGGGGCGTCCTTTATCCTTTGGGATGGGGTGGAGTGGGCGGCTGGAAGGGGAAGGCAGGAAGGACGGCGAGGGCTGTGGGCAGTGCGACCTACAACTCCCAGAATCCTCCGCGGGAGGGCCCGGCACCAGCAGCCAATCGGAGCCCACGGTGCCGCGGTATAAAAATGGCCGCGGAGGAATTTCCTCCTCTCTCGGCTATGGCGGCGAATGGGGTGGGGTGCGCGGCCGTCACCAGGCGCCATCCACTGCCATCCTCCTTCGCTGGGCCTCTCCCACCGCATCGACGCCCCGTGGGCATCGCTCCCGGCGGCAGCGCTTCGGTGCCCTTCGAAGGCTGCGAAGGGCAGCGCGACCTTACCCCCGCCCTCCTCTTCAGGCTGGGCCCGGCCCCAGGTGAGTGGGGGACCCCCGAGGCTGAACTAATCCCCTGTCCCGGGACCCCCGAGGCTGAACCAATCCCCTGTCTCGAGACCCCCGAGGCTGAACTAATCCCCCGTCCCGGGACCCCCGAGGCTGAACTAATCCCCCGTCCCGGGACAGGCAGAGCCCCCCGGACCCGCCCGGCCCTATCGAAGCTGCGTCTGTCGCTGCTATGGTAGATGCAGTCAAAAAGGAGCCGAGAGCAAAGGGACTTTCCTCGACGGTCGCCGCTCAGTTGGAGCTTTTGTAACTGCTCGGCAACATTTCGGGAAAGGACACGGCCCGCCATGGGTTAGGGGGTTACTGGTGCTGGAAGTGGGCGGCTGCCGCAGATCCGTGCCCCTGGGGTCTAAATTGATGCACCGGTGGGAGGGAGGGGTGTATCCCATCTTTCTGTAGTTTTGTTTTAACTTAATATTCTTGTAATTTACTTAAACCTCTAGACTCTTTTTTCCCAGCAGCATCCTGGCATAGAAGGTGATCCCAGGGCATGGGATGTCTCGTGATGGCCTCAGCTGTGGTCAGGTAAAATGGGGGGTCCAGGTTCTGGAGTCCTCCATTGTGCTGAGCATTTGGTTGGTTTTGTGGCTTCCCTGGGCCACAGTAAGAACCAGCAGCATTTCCTGCCCCTCTGCTATCAGACAGTGCCAGCATGTGCTGTTCCAAGGCTGTGCATCCTCAGGGTTTGTTCTTGGGGCTGGGCTGTGCAAACTGCCTTAGTTCTTGCTCCGTCTGGATCGTGTATGGGTGAGATAAGGGCAATTCCTCTCTCAGGGGCTCACTAGAGGCAGAACTGGGAATCATCCCTGATCCAGAGCCAGTTGACTGCTCTGTTGTAGCTCCATGTTTACCTGCATGTTTATCCAAGAGCTGTGGCTCCACGCAGTAGCTACAGGTCTCCAGCAACATGCCAGAGCAATGGGAAGGTCTTTGACTGCTGGGCCTCTTTTGTCCATGACTGTCACTCACCCCTCCAATACATTTTTTGGGAATTGGGCTGTTCTTTGCATGTGGTTTTAGGGTGGAATGAGTCAAAGGTGTGTCTACAAGAGTCTGCAGCCCACTGCTGATGTTGGGGGTATGTTACGATGTCTTCCAGGGCTCCTGGGTGTTCCAGAGCTCACCCATCTGATGATAAACCCAGGTGAGAAGGTAGTACCCTTGTTGGATCTCCACAGCACATCCCTCCAAATCCCTTTCCCATCAGATCTGAATACCGATCTTGTGGTCGAAAAAGGAGGAAGAGTAAAATTCATGCTGGTCTTGGGCTCTCTGCAGGTGTGTCATATGCTGAGAGGGGCCACTAGGAAGACAGACTGTGTTGCCCTTACTGTTTTGGGAAGTCTGGTTGGGAAGCAAAGTCCTGGTCAGGAGAAGGGATAAACGCTGGGCACAGGGGGCAGAGGTGCTGTGAGAGTCCGAGGGTTGGGATTTGTTGGGAGTATCTGAGCCATGGATTTACAGTGACCCATCAGCTTCAGGCACTAAACTCTCTCTCTCTGTTTTTTCAGCAGTTAATCTGTGGAGAAGGGTGAGAACTTGTTAGCCCTGTCCCAAGGGCTTCAGCTTGCTTCCCATAGGACCTGAGTTGTGGGGATGCTGCTGTGTGGAGCATGTGAGTTGTCCCCTAGGGAACAGTAAGCTTAAACTAGATACTGGGAGGAAATTCTTGGCTGTGAGGATGAGGAAGCCCTGGTTACCCAGAGAAGCTGTGGCTGCCTCATCCCTGAAGTGTCCAGGGCCAGGTTGGATGGGGCTTAGGCCGTCCTGGTCTGGTGGAAGGTGCCCTGCCCATGGCATGAACAGGGTGGGGCTTTTAAGGTGCCTTCTAACCCAAACCATTCTGGTATTTCATGATCTGGAGTGGGGTCTGAAGGACAGGATCCAGTTCAAGCTGTGACTGCCTGTGGTAGAAGTGGCCAGTTTTTTACCTGGACTGTGCAGGTGGGAATTATCAACCTCGTTTCAGAGGCTTTTAATTAACCAGAGTTGTGATCTGTGGTGCAAGGTGTGGGTGAAATCAGTGGCAGTGCAGTCTGGTCTATGATGATTCCCAAGTCTGGAGACTGTTGAATGAGTCCTGCGGATATGGGGCTGAGGCCAGGCACGAGTGGGTAGGGAAAAAACAAGTTCTGGAATGTGGATGGAACCTTGACACAGTGCTGAGCCCAACTGCTCATCACTCAGCTGGATTATATTTTATCCCTTTTTTTCAGGCCTAAGCAGAGGGTGAGCCATCCTTGAGGGACTTGGTGCTGCAGTGTCAGACTGTTACTTCCCAGCTCTCTCCTCCAGAAGTGGGAGCTCTGCAGAGCCAGATCCTGGCTCCTTCCCAAGCTGTGAGCTCCACTGAGTGGGATCAGCCACATTTCTGGGCTCCACTCACCCGCCGTGGAGGGAGATGAAATTGGTTTGGCTTCAAGTGTTGCCCAAGCTCCCGATCAGATGCTCCACATGGAAGAACAGTCTGTTCCATGGAGTTTTCTCAGCAGGGGGTCTGTGTATCAAACACTTGGTGGTGGGTTTGATCCCTGTACAGGCCATTCACTTAAAAGCTGGACTCGGGGATCCCTGTGAATTCCTTCCAACTTAGAATATTCTCTGTGTGTGATACAAAGTTGTAATAAATGCAATTACTTCAAATCCTTGTGGTGTCTCCTGTGTTTTGAGTTGCATTGGGATGGGGTGAGGCTGGGTTGGCTCTGAGCCAGGGAAGCCTGAGCATCCCCTTGTAAGGTGCAGGTCGTGGGTGGGGAGACAGAAACCCACGACTCATGCTCCAGGTGCTCATGAGACAAACAACTTCGTTTATTATTCAGAACTCACTTAAATACTCAATTAAAGTTTTCCTGGGATAGATGGCCTTGGCTGGTACGTCTTTCCCTGCCCAGCTTCCTGGCCATTTGTGTGCTTTCTTCTCAGCTTGGATGGGGCTGGTGGAGGGTACCCTATCATTTATCCTGGGACGTGTTCAGACATGAGCTAGGCTAGCTGAATTGGATTTGTGTTATGGTCAGATTTAGCTTGGCCAGCCCAAGCCAGCTGTACTGTGACAACACTGACATCCCCTTCCAGCGGAGCTCACCTGTGCTCAGGTGAGTTTCTGTGCTTGCTGCACGGTGGGGTGTGACTCCCCCCCAGCACTCAGCAGAGGTCTGTGGAGTGCAGGAACACCTGGCCCTTCATGGTGGTGTTAGAGCAGCTCCTGCACCCTTGGGGTGCTCCAACACCCTCAGCTGGAGCCTTGGTGGTTTTGGTTGCCTGTTTTCCCACCATAGAGAAAAATGGGTGGTGGGGAGCCACGGTCTCTCAGTTGGAGCTACTCTCTTCTGTCTCTGGATGGCTGGACAGTGGCAAAGTCTCTGCACCTGAGGTAACGTGGGTGCCCAGAGTGCTTTGTCCTGGAATGTTGAGCTGGTGCCTCTGACCCCTCTGGTCTCTTACCTACAGGTCTTGAGAGCCCCTTCCCTGTGGAGTGTCTCCCAGCTCTTCCAGAATCCTGTCTTCTGGGGGACACCAGGGAGTGTGCACTCACTGCCTGGCTGTCCCTGTTGTCACCAAAGCTAGGCAGCAGAGACAGCTGGTGTGTGGCAACACTGAACAGCATCCTGGCAGCAACAAAGACTAAATGCTAGAATGTGCAAGGAAATGATTAGTGTGAACTTCTGTTGCTGCTGAAGTTTGAAATGTTGGGCTGTTACTAGGGTGTGTGTCTTGGAGTTTGGTGGTTGGAAAGCAGGCAAATGGGAAAAAAATAGTTTTAAAAACAGGGGAATTTAAATAATCACTTAATTCAGTGATTTTCCTAGGTGGTTATAGCTATACAGCAGCTCAAAACTTTTTTTTTTTTTTTTGGTATGTAAACCTGGGAAGACGTAACCCTCTTACTTTCCTCAGTGTTACTGGGAAGGATGAGGACTGAGCTGGCAGCTGGGACAGTTCTCCCTGGGACAGTTTGTTTGGCCCAGGTAACTTCGGGGCCAGAGCCATCCCTGTCCCCAGGTGGGGTGGGGACAAGGGTGGAGGCCTGTCCTGTTGCTGCTAGCACAGCAGGAATGCAGTGGCTCAGGATCCAGCCAGCTCAGCCATGTGACAGATTCCCACCAGGATCTCGACCCTGAGGGACACTTCCAGTTCCACATCATCATCATCATCGTGCTGGAGGACGCGGCCGTGGGCAAGTCCTCGCTGCTGCGCTGCTTCGCTGACAGGCTGAGTGGGGGTCCTGGTGGGGTAGCCACCCCTGGCCCAACCATCGGTGTCGAGTTCTAGAGCAGGACTGTCCTGATGTCGCCCAACTGTCAAGGCCAAGCTGCGGCTCTGGGATACGGCTGGCCAGGAGCGGTTCAGGTGAACCCCAGCACCCCCACCCCACTGAGTCATCCTCCCAGCCTGGGGTGTTTGTAAATCCCCGGCCAGGTGTGCACAGACAGGCAGCGATAGCTCTCGGGGATGGTGATGCTTTAGGGGCCAGTGACACCTTGTGTTGAGCTTGCAGTGGCACTGGAGCTGTTCAGGAGAGCAGGGCCGGGTGCTGGTTGCGGTGTGCTGGTGGGTTGGGGAAGGGTGGTTTCTTTCCTGATTACATCAGGCCAACCAACTCCCAGGAGCACCTGGGAGTGTAAGAGAGGCTCAAATGGGGCACGAAGAGCTGAAGAGCAAAGTGACGTAGCTGGAGCTGGGCTCCCAGGCCCTCCCCATCCCTGGGAACCTTTAGGGAACCCCAAGGTTCGTCCTGGTGGTGCCCTGTTTCTGTCCAGTGCTGCCCTATCCCCACTACACCTGGGGGCTGTTGGGGGGATAATGGTACCACAGAGTCCCTGAAAACCCCACAGGTCTCCTCTGGAGCCCCCTCAGTCTGGGGGGAAGGATGCTGAACAGAAAACAGGGCTAAAATAGCCAAGACAGGTCTCCCCTTCCCACTCCCGAGGTCTGATCTCTCACCCAAAAATCTCCCAAGCCCCGTCCTAGGGTTGTCAGTGTGAGAGCTTCCCAGTACCCATTGAAACCCTGCTGGGTATACCCAGATCCATCACCAGGTCCTTCTACCAGAGTGCAGTGGGGGTGCTGCTAGTCTTCGACCTCACCAATCGGGCATCTTTCGAGCGTGTCTGAGTGGTATTGTGAGCTGCAGGGGACCGCCCGCCTGTCTTTGTCCTGGTGGGACACAAGTGTGACCCGGTGGCCGAGCGAGTCGTGTCAGCAGAGGAAGCCGGACACCTCACCACCACCCTGGGCATGGCCTTTGTGGAGACCTCAGCCTGCAGCAACATCAACGTGGAGTTGGCCTTCCAGACACTGGCTGGGAGTATCCAGCAGGTACTGGGGATCCTTGCCCAAACCAGGAATGTGATGGCATCAGGCTCATCCCCAGCCAGAGTCGCTGCCAGCCCCCAGCAGGGAGAGAGCCCCAGGAGCATTGCCAGTGCTGATGGGGACAGGGGGATGTGGGACCCCAACCCGTGAGGATGCTTCTCTCTCCACGCAGCACCTGCAGCCCTTGGGTGATTATGAGGCTGGGTCTTCCACCTAGGCTTGGGATTATTTCAAACCTTAATTTGGGGGCTCTGAAAAAATAATACTCTGCTGTAGGAGTGTTTTTAATAAACCTAAGGCTTTTCCACACTAAATAAAGGCTGTGCCAAGCTCTGCATCCCGGGCAGAGGCACAGCACTCATACCATGGCATGGGGGATCCTCTGCTTTGGGGGGCATTGCTGGTGGGACAACAGCTCCCCTTGTCTGGGACACTTTTCAGGGTGTCCTGTCCATAGGAAAATGGGAGCAGGCACCCCTGAGTTCTTCCAGCTGGATGGAGCCAAAATAAAGAGGACAAAAGGGCTCCAAAGGGGCCATGCAGCACCAGTGGTGCTGGGAACGCCTCCTGGGTGGAGGAGCTCTCTGCCTGCCTGAACACGCTCCTGGTGCGGGGGTGGCAGGTCCTGGCAGCCAGCAGAGGCACAGATGGAGCCACGGTGGCAGTACCAGTTCCGGGTGATCATGCTGGGGGACTCAACAGTGGGGAAATCTTCCCTGCTGCAGTGCTACACCGAGGGTGTCTTCCTAGACACTGTCAACCAGACAGTGGGGGTGGACTTCTACGTCCAATTCGTGGAGCTGGAGCCAGGGCTGCAAGTGAAGCTGCAGTTCTGGGACACAGCCGGGCAGGAGAGATTCAGGTGGGTCCATGGGGTGGTGAAGGTGGATGTCCCCGTCCAGATTTGGGGTGGAGTGTGATTACAAGCCCAAGGAGGTCCTTGGTGTGGCTGTGTTCCCACTTGTCCCTTTGTGTGAGGGACCACCATGCCAAAAGCCAAAGCTAAGGGAAAGGAGCCCTTGGGACTGCCTTGTAAGTCCTTCCTCCAGCTTGGGGATACAGTACTTCCCCAAGAACCCCCCTGCCACACTAGGTGCAGAGGGGCTGGGGAACAGCTGGGAGCCTACTGGGTGCTGGGTGAAACATCTTCCTCAGCTCAGCTGCTAGGAGCCTTCACACCTCACTGTGGGGCTGTCTCCACCAGCCAGGCAGCTCCTGGGGACAAGAAAGCTTGGGAGATGTGGCTACAGGGGATGGGAGAGTGGAAAATCTGGGTTTGCAGGAATGGGAGGGTTGTTTGCAGGAATGAGAGAGGACTGTTGCAGCACAGATGGGAAAGTACTGGGGACATGGCAGCAAGGAAATGAGTTCCAGGACCGTGACAGCAGGGATGGTGCAGCCCTGTGGACATGGCTGCAGACACAGGGGCACTTAGGGGCTGTGACTGCAGGAGACAGATGAGCTTTGGTGGTTGAGCAGAAACCCTGGAACTCTTACACAGCAAAAGGCTGATTCTCATTCATGGTGGTTTGAACACAAGGTGCTGCTTGCAGGAGCAGGTCCTAGCCAGGACCACTCTGCAGGCAGGGAACACGCTGTCTGAGGTGGCACAGGGTTGGCCACTCACCCTCCCTGCTCTTGGCACCCCAGGTCCGTGACTCGCTCCTACTACCGCAACTCAGCTGGGGGGATGCTGCTTTTCGACCTCACTAACCGCGCGTCCTTTGAGAGCATCCGGCAGTGGCACCGGGAGGTGACTGACACAATCCAGCCTTTCCGTATGGTCTTCCTGCTGGTGGGGCACAAGAGTGACCTGTCTGGGCAGCGCCGGGTGGGCCAGAGAGAGGCGGAGAAGTTGGCGGCCTCACTGGGCGTCCAGTACGTGGAGACCTCAGCCAAAGATGCTTCCAATGTGGTCCAGGCCTTCCAGATGCTGACAGTGGCCATTTACCAAGCGCTGCAGACGGGGCAGTTGGTGGCCACCGAGGCATGGGACGGGGTGAAGAGCAGCGTCCCGCTGCCAGTGCTGCCCAAGGCTCAGGCACTGGAGAAGAAGCAGAAGAAATGCTCGTGCTAGAGCTGGGGACACTGGCAAGGCAGGCACACGCTGGGCTCAAGAGGGGAAGTGGATATGGAGCAGCCAGACACAAGCAGGAGTGGAATGGCCACATTAAATACCTCTGGTCACCCTCTGCCTGCCTGTGTTTTCCTGGGAAAGAGGAAGCGTGTTGGAAGGGTGAAGTCCTCCAGTGGGACTTCACAGGCTTGCAGAAATCAATGTCACCCCTTCCCCTATTCTCTCTCTTGTACTGACTGAGATCCTAATCATAAAGCCCTGAATTCTTTAAGTCTTCCCAAATAGAATTAAAAGTGACAAATTTATCATGGAACTCAGATAATGTATCTGCCATTCTGGCTGAGTACATGCCTAGTTGAGCCCAAAGGAAAAAGAATGACATACCATTGTGAGGAAATGCCTGCTTTCCCTTTTAGATTGATCTTCATACAATGTAATTTGCAAAAAAAACCCTCTGTACAAGGCTGCAGAAAGGAGCTCACCAGGCTCCTCATCTCACAGTGACATGAGGAGTGAGCCTGGGATGGTCCTAGAATCACTTCACGCACCCTGGTTTCCCCTACAGGTACCAGGAGCCTCCAGAAAGCTGGACAGGGAGGATGAGCCCAGCTCTGCCTCAGGCTGCAGGAGCGTTCCTGTCATGGAGGGGGATTTGCAGTGCTGTCAACTCCCTCATCCCCGTAACAGTCCCTGGAGCTTCCCTGAGCAGAACAGCAGGAACAGGCAGGGGCATGTGGCCTTTTTAATGTCCAGGCACAGACAGAACCGGGGGACCTTGACTTCAGGAACATCATGTCCTCCCAACAGTCCAAATATCCCAACAATTGGGAAGGGACTCACTCTGAGCTGGAGGTCAGGAGGGAAGTGACCTGGCCATCCTTGAGTGGCCAGTGAGGGACTGGCCAAATCCTTGTGATCTAGAAGGGTCTGGAGGGGAAACCTCTGGAAGAGCAGCTGTAGGCACTTGGTTTGCTCACCCTGGAGGAAACAGGAGACTCACCAGTGTCTGCAGCTCCTCCCAAGGGACACCTCCGATATCTGCTTCCAGTGACCAGGGACAGGACCCAGGAAACAGCTGAAGCTGTGTAATTTGATAATTGCACTTGCAATTGAAATAATTGCTTATTAGGAAACAGTTCTTACCCCAGAGGGTGCTTGGCAATGCACGCCTGCCACAGCTCCAGAGAGCACTGGACAACGCTCTGAGGCATAGGGTGGGATTGGTGAGGCGTCCTGGGCAGGCCAGGAGCTGGACTCAATAATCCTTGGGGAATCTTTTCCAGCTCAGAATATTCCATAATTCTGCACTCAGATCTCTCACAGAACAGCACCACACACGGAGCTGGGGTGACAGGGCCCCTGCCATCCCTGTGCAATGCTGCCTAAAGAGCACAAGCCTATGCCAGCAGCTTAGAATAATTTCTTTATTCATGAAAAACAAACGCAAGTATTTATATAAACACTGACATTACAAAGTACTGGACCAGATACGGGCAGGAAGGAGGAAACAAAAACCTCTACAGATGCTTCTAATACTGTCCCACACACGATCAAATGCTCTGTCCCTTGGATAATCACTTGTACGATAAACCACTTTCAAGTCACAAATAAAAGTCTCTGTTTGAGATATGTCGCACTCTGAGGAGGATCGAAGAACAGGGCATAGAATGTTTTTGGCAGGTCTCCTCATCAAGTCAAGATATTGCTGCACCATTAATAAAAAATAGATGCTTTTCTGTAAAGCATTAAAAAAGTATCCCACAGGTGACATCATGGAGGCTTCAGTGGAGAGACAGGTGTCCTGGTGTCTCTGGCTCTGCTCAGGAGCTATTTCTTGGTAGTTTTGCGGATCAGTGCCATTCTCTGCAACAACAGAGGGTTTTCCATGAGAAGCAGCTCAGAGCAAGTGACTGCACAACCACCCACAGCAGGAACAAGGCATCCCAGGTGCTCCAGGACGCTGCCTGACTTGTTCCCCACACAGGTCTTTCAGGTCTGTTTGAATCTTAATGGGGTCCCAGGCTGAAGTCAGAGAAGGGAGTGTGTGTGCCGCTCCACTTGGCACCCTGGGGCTGTGGAATCAAAGCCCACCTCAAGGTCCTTCTCTCTGCCCAGTGGGAGCTGCAGCATCACCCATGAACCCACTGCAGGGCACCTCTTTCTAGGCCCTGATGATGGCTTAAAACTGGCCCAATGCAGTTTTAAAGCAAAATTAAGGGTGTTTTCAGTCCCTTTGCACAGAGATGGGGTTGCCAGGGGCAGTTGAGAAGTGCTTGTGTGCAGCTCAGGGTTTTAATCCTCCCAAACACCAAGAGCTGCTGCTTCTCTCTGAGAAAAGGCAACATAGCTGAGGAGACACAGCAACCTCAACCCCCCGCACAAACAGGTCAGGAGACTCTGGAAGTCATTTCCAGTCTGAAACGCTTGGAAGAGGCCACAAATTCACAGTGCCAAGAGGCCATGACCACCATCCCCATATCAGCCTTCCTTGTGATTCCTGGTCTTGTGAGGGCTTCTTACCTGTTTGTGAGCTTCTGTAGTGCAGGCTTTTTTGTAGGGCCTGATTTCTTCAGAACCAAAGCCTGGGATCCACATGTTCCACTGGCGCTCTACAATTCACAGAATGGTTTCAGTTGGAAGAGACATTAAAGCTCATCCAGTTCCAGCCCTTTGCCATGGGCAGGGATGCATTATCTACTCACACGTTTCCACCACAGCACTGCAGCTGTGCCCTGGCTCCAGGAGGAGCTGAGATCTTGGGCCGGAGGGGAAAGAAACTGATAAAAGTCACTCACCGAGGTGCAACTGGACGTCTTTCACTTCCAGGGTGTTGGACTTGCGATGCCGCGCAAGCTGGCAAGCAGCTGTCACCACACTCTCAATGAAGTCATCAGCAATCTGTAGCAGCATCTGTGGTGGAACAAGGGCAACAACCAGTCTGGTCAGCACTGAGCAGTTGAAATTACGTGAGAAGATGAAAACAAGCTCTCAGAAGATGGTGTTTAGAATTACAGAATGTCCTGAATTTGAAGGATCATCCAGACCAACTCCAGGCCCTGCACAGAACACCCCAGCAATCCTCACCCTGTGCCTGAGAGTGTTCTCCAAATGCTCCGCGAGTCTGGATGCCTGGGGAGCTGGCATTGCCTGGGGAGCCTGTTCAGCGCCCAATCACCCTCTGGGAGAAGAACCTTACCCTGATCTCCAGCCATTCCCTGGGTCCTGTCCTTGGTCACAGAGAACAGAGATCGGTGCTACCTCTCAGGAGAAGCTGCAGCCCCCACTGAGCTCTGCCCTCAGTCTACTCTGCTCCAGCTGAACACATGAAGTGCTCTCAGCCACTCCTCTTGCTGTCCCTCCTGATCCTTCCCCACCTTCAGCCTCCTTGGAGTGCCCTGTAATAGTTCTAGATCTTTCTTATATTGTGGTGCCCAAAATTCCACTCAAAGAAGTGGATTTCATAGGTGTTTGCTGCAATTGCTGTTTTAAAAGCCTTTTTGGGACTAGGATGCACAAAAACAGGGATGGCTGAAGGCTGCATGGGAAAACAAGTGTTAAACGAACCAATGCTCTCTCCTTGGACAAAGGGCCACTGATCTGTGACAAATCCCAAATTAACTCTTTCTGCAGTCCCTTCCATGGGTTGGAACCTACCTCCTCCACATCTTCATCCAGCTGCTCGTTCGGATCCACCTCACGCACCAGGTCCTGCAACTTCTTCTTGGTTAAAACCTGAGCATGTGGGAGGAGAGAAGGATTTACTGCCCTGCTCCAGCAAAGAGGCTGCCCATGGAGTGCAGCTACAACCACCTCCTCCCCCCTGCCCCCAGGGCCGAGTCACGCTGTTGACACAGTCTATCAGCTCAGGAGTGGCAGAGATAAGAAATATCAGGTGTTAAGGACTAATTTTCAATCACCAGTGGTTGCTCTGGTCAACAACTGGAGTGCAGCTGCCAGGATAAATGTTTCCAGCACTAAAATACTGTTGGCAAGGAGTGGAAAGGCAAAACTACAACTGTTAAGATGCAGACAGCAAGTGCAATCAGCACTTGATTTGAACAGTGATTGAAGTTGTGCTCAGGGCATGAGGGAAGCATTTCTATGGCTCTAGCACTTATCAGCTTTAGTGCTTCACATGGAAAACAGAGTTATGGGAGTGCTGGGTTATTCCAGGGCAGTCAGACTTGGCAGGAGCAGAAACCACACATCTGTGTCACACATCCTGAAGAACAGGATGCTGAGTCTAAAAAGATATGGATGGAAGTTGTCAGCCTGGTCAGGTCAACCAGACATGGATGGGAAATTCCTGCCCTTCCTCATTCCTTCACTGCTGTGGCTGTTTTGTGCTGGGGTCTAGCACGCTTCCAAAGAGCCTGGGTGCCAGCAAAGCCACTGGGAAGCAATGCCGGGGCATTCCCTGGGCAGCAGTTTGTTTTATGTGCACCAAAGGCCCCATGACAGGTTGAGTTAGAAGGGACCCTAAAGTCTGTGTCATCCCACCCCCTGCCATGGGCAGGGACACCTTCCACTATCTCAGGCTGCTCCAAGCCCCATCCAACCTGGCCTTGGACACTCTCAGGGATGGGGCAGCCACAGCTTCTCTGGGCAACCTGCATCTTCATCACCCATTTCTCCCCATATTTCTCCCATCTAAACCCCATTTAAAAATAACTTCCCCTGTCACACCCCAACATACACTTTCCTAAGACTGGAAAAATCTCTACAGCTCCCGCATCCAAACCCCATCCAGCCAGGAAGCACCTGGGAGAGCAGAACTCTGTGAGGAAGTTTTGCTCACTCAGTAACTGACAACTTAACAAACATTATATTTCTGCTGGTGATATAAAGAAGGCAAATGAAGCCACAGGCAAGTCTGTGATGCTTGTGATGTCTAAGCATCATCTCTGTTGTCCCAAAGTCAGGGATGGAATTACCTGGTTGCTTTCAGGACTGAGCCGCCCTCCTCCACAGGGTGTTCCTGGCATCTTTGCCACAGTGGTGCTGTTGGCCATGGAGCTCTGGGGGGGGGTGCTGGCTGGTTCTGGCTTAATTGAGGAGAAGTTGGAGAGGTTGATCAAGGTAGAAGTGCCAAACTGGTTCATAATCTGTTGGGCTTTAGCTTTTAGATCATAAAGTTTGTCTAGGTCCTGCTTCTTCTTGGGGTTGTGGGGATCCAAAGCAGTCAACTGGAAAGGGAGAGGAAAGCCATGGCTAGCAAATAGAATTCAGCAGGGTGAACCAGTGTTTGTCCAGGGAAAAGTGCAGTGTTCTGACAGCAATTTCTGCTCACAGCATGAGGGGAGAAGTGATGCTTAGTAGCAGAGAAAACCTTCCCTGGTGTACAGAAAATTAAGTTTTCCAGCAGCACTGACCCACCACCCATTCATCCCTTGAGCTGAACACCCCCACATCCACCCCAACACAGTCTTCCTGAACCCATTTCCCACAAAGAACAGACCATTCAAAGCAGATTTAACTGCAGGACATGGCTTGTTCCTCCTGCAGCAGCATGGAATACCCCGTGCCCACAATCCGGAGTCCCAGAGAGAAGGCAGGACCCTGCCTCCCTGGGGTCTCCACGGAGCAGGGGGGGTCTTGCTTTTGGCAGCATCACACTCACAGCCCAGCCTTCAGTGACCCCTCCATGTGGGATTGAGAACGTGATTGGTTCATTTTGGGTTCTGAGAGCACAATCTGGTGCTCAGAGGGGGAGGAACACGTGTGTGCCCACACCTGCCCCTGTTCTTCCCTCACTGGGCAACTGACAGCCACAGGAAATAGAGTGGGATTTATGGAGCTCCCAGTGGTGAACCACAAGCGGATTGCGTGGTTATCCTCCAGGTGCTGAAGTTACTTAGATTGTTGGTCATGAGGTAAACACTGACTGGCACCTCCTCTGTTTCTGCTCACTCTAAGCTCCAGGCTCAATGAAGTTTTGCTCTGTGACAGGAAATTCATCCAAACCCTGCACCTTCCACTGTCACAAGCACAGCAACTGCTGTGAGCCCAGTGAGTGGAGAATCCATAGCCCACACCCCTCCCAGAACATCACCAGTCAGCATTACCTACTCTGACATCCTCCTCTTCCACATAACTCTCATTCCTACAAAAACATTCAATATTTTTTATATCACCCATTCTGTGTAAGATGGTTACAGGAAACACTCTAACAACCTGTCCTCACTACAGTGCCACAGATTTCTTTGTCAAGAAAGATCACACAGTCACTGTTGCAGAGGACAAGCATCCAGCAGGATTCTGAAGAAAAATATGACCAATTTGCCTTTTTCTGCCAGGAAACAGAGCATTCTAGTACCTGCTGATGTGCAGGCAAGCCCAGACCTTCACAGCAGCAGCTCCCTCCAGGGCAGGAGGAGGTTTGGGTGCTGCGATCAGCACAACTTGTTCAGCTGTGCGACAGCACAGCAATAGAGCCATAACTAAATTCCATATTCATGACAAACAGCACATTCCCTGGAGTGCTCAGGGGGATCCCACTTCCATTAACCACAACCAAGTATCTAAATACAATCATAGAAACTCAGTATGGTTTGGGTGGGAAGAAACGTTAAGGTCATCTCATTCCATCCCCTGCCATGGGCAGGAACACTTTGTCCCACTTGGCTACAAGCCCCTCAAACCTGGCCTTGGGCACTTCCAGGAATGAAGGAGCATCATGCCCAGCTTCTCTGGCCAGGGCACCACCAGCCTTACGGGGAAGAACTCCTTCCCAGTATCCCATCCATCCCTGCCCTCTGGCAGTGGGAAGCCATTCCCTGTGTCCTGATCCTCCGTGCCTTGTCCCCAGTCCCTCTCCAGCTCCCCTGGAGGCCCTCTAGGCACTGAAAGGGGCTCTGAGCGCTCCCTGGAGCCTTCTCTGCTCCAGGCTGAATATTCCCAGCTTAAAGGGCTCACCAGCACCACGGAGACCGCCGGGATGGGAACGAATCCCTCTCCCAGTGCAGAACGTCTCCGCTGGGAGTCGTGGGGCAAAGCGAAGGTCACCGACCGCCACCGGGACCAACTCGGCGCCCACTCTAGTGTTCCCTCCCGGATTTGGTATGGAATCCCCAGGTGCTCCGCGCAGCTCCCTCGAGCTCCCCGTACCTCCCCATGACCCGCGGGAACACCGCAGCCCCGCCGCCACTGCCGCGCTCCCTCCGCCGCCCGCCGACACACGGCACCGCTTCCGCTTCCGCCCGCGGCCGCCGCCAATCAGAAGCGAGTCTGCCTGCGCGCGCATGCGTGCCATGGCCCTCTCGCCAAAGGCGCTCCTCCTCTCCGCGCTGCCTCAGGGAAGAAGCATGCCCAGCATGCCCCGCGCGATTTGCATAACCCCGGCCGGCTAAAAAGCGGGGAAAACGGCAATTTTGAGGGAAAATCTGCAGAAATGGCCAGGAGAAATAAGATCTGGATGAGGAAGGATAAAAGAACAGACGCACCAGACATCGCATATGGTAGCCTCGGCGTTCCTCGCCCTATCCTAGCCAGTCCACCGGCGCTTTCCCAAGGTGGGTAGGGCGGGGGAGTGGCTCTAAAAAGGGCTTCTGCCGTGCGTGGCACGGGGGGGCCGCGTGCCACCCCCGCGGAATCGACATCAAGAGATTTCGGAAGCACAATTTTTGTGGGCGAGGGCTGCTGGTAACCGCTCGTTCCGGCACCCCGGCATCGGTAAAGAGCAGAACACGGCTGAGTTAAGAGTGCGCCTGTTCTCTAAGGGGGCGGGCTTTGAGTCCACAGCGGCGGGAAATGCGGGGGGCGCTGCATTCCACAGTTGTCTTTCGATATGTGATATATTTACATAGGGTTATTTTAACAAAGCCCCGTGCTACCGCGGGGAAGGTCCTCCTTTACATGCCTTCCCCCACACCCGATATCATGCTGCTGTGTTCCCCTTCTCATAAGGCTTCATGGTATACGTGTGCGAGGGGACAGTGCCCAGGCCATGCACAGGACCCCTCAGAACAGGGGCTGCCAGCCTGCTCCACCCCAGCTGGCAGCTCTCCGGGCCGCAGGGCAGGTGTCTGGTACTGCACCAGGGAGCACCCGGCAGGCCCTGCGATGCTGCAGGTGCTGCGGTGCATCCCAATGGGCTCCGGCTCACTAAACGGCATGGCGTACTCAGGCTCCGGTGGCAGCGGCTCCGCGTACTCATGGTGCTTTCCTGGGATGTCATAGTGGCTCAGGACCAGCGGCAGAGTGTAGCCTTCTTCCAGGAGTGGCTTGAAGGTGCAGGGACCTGTCTGACTGCTGGGGCTCACCTGCACCAGGTCTGGCTCAGCGTACTCTGAAACAGGGAGGTTGCTGTGTCAGGAGGGTCATGGTGCTGTGGCAGAGATGGGTGAGGTGGGTTGAAAAACTGAGCGTGTTTGGACTTTCAGGGATAGGAAAACTGCCAAACCCACCCAGGGCAGAGCACCTACCCATGGAGACCCCACATTCCTCTGCCACACCACAGAGAGGAGCCCTTGCTGTCCCCAGCAATTTTCCAGTGGCAATAACTGTCATCAAGGTGGGCTTCTACTACTAAATAATGTGTGGTGATTTTACAAGAAATTATAATAATTAATAATAATAATAATTAAATGGGCACGTCTAATTTATCAGGGCCTCCCTGTTGCACAGGACCATGATGCAGGGAAGGGGTCAGAACAGAATAGGGAGGGAGGTGCAAACGGGAAGATTTGGCCCCAGCTCTGGGCTGAGGGACCAGTTCATACCCTGATGTCCCTGTTACCTGGTAAATGGGTCTGGCTGAGGTCCCCTGGTGTGGGGGCCATGGGGAAGGAGGACAGGCTAGTGGCTGGCAGGCTCTGCAGGGAGCAAACCTGGCTCGACTCCAGCTTGGGGTACCCTGGGGAGGGAGAGGAAACCCTCGGTTGTCACAGGCTGTCACCTGGACGTGCATGTGCCCCTGGGGGGTGGGACAATTCCGAGCTTGGCAGCAGCACCAGATAAACCAGCTGCACCCCACGGCACACAGATCCCCGATTTTGGGGAGGAGTTGTGGACCCTTTTACCTTTTGTGATCCCACAGTTCAGCTCCGCTGCTGACTTCCTGCCAAGGGGAGAGGCAAGATGGGGCAAGAAGTCCCAGCTACCCTGTGCCCACCACCCCCCATCTCCTCACACCCGTTGCATAAGCAGCTGCACCTCTTGGGATCTGGTGAGCAGCTGGATGAAGCTGCTGCAATTTGGGGAGGTGATGCTGAGTCCCCCAGGGCAAAGTAGGGGACAAGATAGGACCAACCTCTTCTTGTAGCAGAGGAAAGCCAGGAGCAGGAGGCAGGAGCAGAGGAGCACAAAGCCACCAATGAGCAGCATTGCCAACAATGTGGAGCCTGGGGAGGGAGGGTGGTATCAGCCCCCTGGGTCCCCATCCCACCTCTTTGCACCCATGCATGCCAGGAGCCCACTTGGGGTCACTAGAGGAAAATCAATGTGTTCCCACAGGGGGATGAAGCCCCAGTGGCACCTGAAACACCAAAAGACAATGCTGCACCCCAAGGACAGCCCCCCATGGCACCCACCTGCCTTCTCTGGGTCCAGAGCGATGCCAGAGATGGGGGTGCAGCTGGCTGGGCGGCTGGTGGGTTCAAGGACCTCCTTGGAGACACTGGGCACTATGGGGCAGAGCAGCAATGGGGGCTGTGATTGTGGGACCACCACTGTGTGCACAGGGAGGTGAAAGTCCCAGGAAGATGTTCTGGACATGGGAGTCTGAGCTCCTGTGGAGGGGCTTACCGTTGGGACGGGGTGCACGGACCCGTGCCAGCTGGCAGCCCAACAGGGCCACCTTCAGGGCCACACTCTGATGCCAGCTCTGTGGTGTGACACGGATGTAGCGGGCAACAATGGGGGGGATAAAGGCATTGGAGACCTCCCCCTGGCTGTCAGCATTTCCTTCAAACACCTACCGGAGAGGGTGAAGATACACCAATGGCCATATATCCATGGGCAGGGAGTCTCAGCCCTGTGATGTTCTCCCCATGCCCACCTTGTCCTCCTGGCCACTACTGCCTCTGTAGGGTCTCCAGTTCTTCCTGTCGCGGCTAGAGGAGACATGGTAGGACGTCACGTAGTAGTTGTGCTGCTCAGAGGAGCCCTTTGTGATGATGCCTATGAATGCAGGAGGGGGGTCCCTGCTGTCAGTCAGGGGTTGTGAGGCTGGGGAAGGGCAGCCCTCTACCCCACTGCCTTCTTCTCCCAGCTGGAATAATCCCTATCTCTGGGATACTCAAGACCCAGCCGGGAAAGGACTAGGAGGGCAGGACATGTCAACTGGCAGAGGGGGATCTTTCTGACCCTGGGAGGAGTTTTGGGTGGCAGATTCCAGTGTAGGATGCTCTGGCCTGCCCCCAGGAACCAATAACCTCCAGCCCTGGCTGCCAGCCCTGCATTTCTCCCTCCTCCGGCCTCCGGCCAGACAATGTCCCTATTTTCATTGCTGTGGTTGCCAGCTGCTGGTGCACAAAGCCCCTGCTTTTAGCAGGCTCAGGCCGGACAAAAGATGCTTACTGGCACCAGATACAAGAGCATTAACTTGTTCATCCCAGAAGTGACTGCAGATGAGGGGGGCAAAGGGACAAAAGGAGGACAGGAGCAGCTGGGGGGGCTCATGCTCCCTGAATCCCAGTTTGTACCAGTAAAACCACGGCACAATGAACTACAGTGCATCCTGGGAGTTATGGGGGTGCAACTGCCCTGGCCAGTTTTGTGGGGATCAGTGACCCTGGCACAGTGGGAGGACAGTGATCAGGGTGGCATGGGGGGACACAGGCAGCTGTTGTCCCCCTCTGATTGCCACCTCTCACCTGTGACATTCCTTCGGGTCCCCAGATCCAGCTCCAGCCAGGCAGCCTTGGCACCGGGTTCGGCTGCCCAGGAGTGGCCAGTGGTGCTGAGTGCTGCCCGTTCGGCCACCCAGGCTCGATCCTGGCCCAGCATGTCCACCTCGTGCCACCAGGATGAGGCATTGAAGGCGACTATCTCCAGGACATCATCACAGGCTGGGGACAGGAGACAGCAGACTGGGAACCCAAAAACTCCAACCGGGCACATGGGGGTGGCACCATGTCTGACAGCTAAAATCATGCCTTAATTTCAGGGGAAATAGGAAAAAAATACCTTTGTGGAATACGAGTCGCTTCTCGGAGAGAGATCCCCTGTGTGGAAGAACGCAGGGGGAGCATCAGATGTGGTGAACAAACCCTGGGGTCTCTGAAACTGAGGGGTGGCAGTTTCCCAGTGTCAGCACAGGTGAGTCCTGCAGCTCCATGTGGGGTGCAGCCCCAACCACTCCTCACCCACCTTTTGGAGCGGAGCCCGTTGGCAAAGGCTGACTCATAGAGCGTGATCCCCTTCTCCCGGGACAGGGTGACCTGCCCTCCCAGCTCATCTGCAATCACCCCAGCGTGCACGGCTGCCTTGCACAGCACCGATGTCTGCAGGGAGTGGGGAGTAAGGGCAGCCCCCCAGAGTTGGCGCAAGCACCCCGTGGGGCACCCAAAGGCCACACTCATCACCTCTGGGTTGCTGGGGGTGACAAGCAGTGGCCACACATGCTGTGGGGACCATCCCTGGCAGGTGCACCATGGTGGTCACACTTACGTCCCGGTAGCCCTGGCTCGGGTTGCCCCAGATGTCCCCATGGATGTCCTTGCAGCCTGCAGGGCAGTACACACTGAAACACATGGTAAGGGGTAGGTGAGGGCTCCCTTCCATCCAAACCCCCTTTGCATACCCACTCTGCTCCCCATCCTACCAGAGGTGTACTTCAGGAGAGGGACAGGGATGAAACCAGGGCTGATTGGGACCACTGCGGCAGAAGCCACCAAAATGGGACCATTCCCCACTCACCTGATGTGCTCCTGGGTGTAGTGGGTGCCTCGAACCAGGCAGGAGACCAAGTCTGCAAGGAAGGGACACCCCAGGGTGAGGGTCCTGCCTGCCCCACAGCACACACCCACTTATGCCCCAGGGCATCCCATTCCCCTTCCCAACCGAATTCTGCTCCTCATCTGGGTTCTGCCCTTCATGCTCCCATGACTGGAGGGGCAGGAAGGGATGGCTCCCTGCAGCCATTGGCCCCATAATCTATGGTGCCTCTGGCACTGCCTGATATTGGGGTGCCACCTGACTTGAGGGTTCAAGGTTCTCAAAGGGGTCCCAGCTGGCTGTATGGCCTGGGGGCTCCCATGGAGAACATGGATGTTCAGGGAGCTCAGGGCAATGGGAGCTCATCCTGGGGTCAGCAAGGAGTTCCCTTCATGCCCCTGCATGGGCCAGGACACATCCCAGGGGTGTCTCTGTGTCCCAGAGGATGCTGCTCCCATACCTGGGTGCTGCGAGGTGGCATAGGACAGGAGGATGCCTCGTCCCGAGCGGTGGCTGGTGGTGTTGAACAGGACGGTCACAGTGCTGGAGTTTGTCACCAGGAGTGGAGCAGAAGGGATGGAGTTCCTACAGTAGGGCCCTGCCAGCAGGGATGGCACCATGGAGAGGATTTGGCATCCCTGGGGACGCACTTGGGCACCTGGACTCCTGGACTTCACCTCCCCTAGCTTAGTCCTTGCCAAGGCCAGGGGGCTCAGGCATTTGGACTCTGCTCAGGGTGGTCCCAGAGTTGTTTCACATCCAGGGTGGCCCATCCTCAAGGTAGTCTGAGCACCAGGGTGCTGAAGGGTGGTCCCATGCAGCGAGGCCCCATGCCAGGCTGGTCCCATCCTGAGAATGGTCCCATGTTCCAGGATGGTCCTATACCCAAGGTGGCCCCATGCCAGGGCAACTTCATGACAGGGTGGTCCCAGCCCCACGGTGGTGCCATTGCCCTCACTGGGCACCTGCCACCACGTCCCCCACTGCAGAGACTGGTATATGCAGCATTACCCCACAGGACCCCAAAATAGGAGCTGTGTCCTTGTCTCCTCCCATGTCCCCTTTCACAGGTGCTGCTGAAGCTGCTTCCTAAACTGCCTCCTCCCCCCATTTAACCCACATTAATTTGCAATTCCATCTCCCTGATTAAAACTTCAGCTTAGCAGGCAGGCAGATTCCTTAGGGACATCTCTTCTGTCCCAGCTAGGGACAGAAGGTGGATCCAATCCCTGAACTGCCACCACCCCCTGTCCCCCACATCACTCTGCTCTGTATCATGCCCACCACTGGGACCTCTGGGTACCCAGAAATGTATTGAGAAAATGCCCCTGTCGTTCTGGGGACAGGGAACTGTGTCCCTGTGTTCCCTTGGGGCTGCCAGTGACACCTCCCCCTGTGCCTCAGTTTCCCTACCCTGACCCACACCCTCATCCTGCCTGGGTCATAATGAACCAGGAAACATGGGACACGTGCATGCGGAGATGTCACGTAAGTGACAGAACTGAAGTTTACACAACATGCGGATGAGATGCAGAGGACCCACATGAAGATTTCCCTTCCACCTGTTGCCAGATGCCAGCACTGCCCTGGGTCAGTGGTGCCACCTCTGTATGGATCTCGGTGATACCCTGGGAGCTGGGAATCCCTTGGCTGCCATCCCCATGGGGACCCTGCCTGCCACACCCCAACAGAGTCAGGCCAGGGGCCGGACACCGGCTCTGAGTCAGCAGGACGGAACCCACAGCCTCCGCCTGCTCCAGCCGCTTCCTGAAAAACATCTGGGACTTCTCAAGGACCAGCTTCAGCTACGGGAGAGGGAGTGTAACCCAAGCTCTGTGTCATGCTGGCATAGCCCTGAGGCACCCAAAGGGGCTGCAGGTGCCTAGCCACCTCCCCCAGGCCCCCAAGAGCATAGTCCCCCCCTCCCTTCCCACATTCCTGTGTCTCAGCCTGGAGCCAGGATGTCTCTTAGCTCAGGGACAATGACGTCCCTGAAGCCACAGCAGAGGGGATGGGACCTTGCATGATGTCACCCTTCTGGGGACCAGCCCAGGAAGGGTGAAAGCCCTGAAGAACAGGGAAAACTCCCAGTCTCATGATCCAAGATGGCTCCTTTCCATCCCACATTTCCCATCGCATCTCCTGTCCAGTCCCTGCCCCTCACCAGGGCTGCTCCTCCATCCCACCCCATCACTTGATGCTTTTCCCCACACCAAGATGCTTTCCTCAGCTCTTGTCATGTTCCCAGTGCTGCCAAATCCCTCCAAGACCATTAAATCTGCCTGGGAAATTCCTGGGAAGCATTTGGGCAGCAGCTGGATTGACAAATTAATTATTCAGTGGCTGCATCTGGTCCCAGCTGGGCAGTTCCCCACCCAAGCTTGGCAATAATCATCTCCTTGGGTACCCACCTCCTCAGATATATCCCCATTTGCAAATATTAGTCTCCTTTGACATCCTCCATCCATCCCCTCCATTTGGTTACCTCCACTCCTCAGGTATCCCCACCCTTGGATGTTTCTCTTCTTTGGATAACCCACTCATCAGATACTGGGTACCCCTCATCCTCCAATATTCCCCTCCTTGGATATCCCCTCCTCAAATACCCCCTTCCTTGGATACTACCCCAGTTGGTTACCCCCCTCCTTAGATATCCTCCCTCCCCATGATGAAATCAGCTGAACCCCTGGATTTTCCTGCTATTCTACCTATACACAACATTGTATCACCCCTGCCTCAGTTCTCCCAGGACCCCCCTTACCATAGTCAGTGCCAGTCTGGGTGTCAGTGAGCAGCAAGGAGCTGTGGGCACAGTGCTCCGAGGGCTCCAGATCCACATCCCCGAATGCCAGGAGCAGGGAGGTGCCCGCAGGGGCTTGGAGCCGCCAGCAGCACATGGTATGGTTGGGATATGTGCCCGGGTAGTTCTTGGAGCTCAGGGTGCCACTGTGGGGTGTCAGCAGTGTGTGGCCACAGCCATTTCCTGCAGAGACACCGGGGAGAGGGCTCAGACAGGCTGTTCCCTGCCTCAGTTTCCCCTCCCCCAGTAAGACCCCCCCAGAACAACCTCATGGCACCTGCAGACTCTTCAAATGTTTTCCTCATCCAAAGCATCATTTTCTGGTGGCTTTTCTGGATGCCATTGGTACTGGGAACTGTCCACAGCAGGATCCAGGGATGAAGCTACCATAATTTCCCCCACAGCCACCCAGCACACCCCTCTACCTTCAGCTCCTCTACATCTCCCAGTCCAGGAGAACCCCAATTTGGAGGGATATAAAAGGATTCAGGGAGAGAATATTGCCACTCCATGGCGCTGTACAGCACTGGGCAGCCCCCAGGACCCTCTGACTGCAGCCTTGACCTTGAGAATAACCTTGGGCAGCTGCATCCTCATTGCCTCCTTCCCAGGGTGATGCCAAACACCGCCACAAAAGGGGCTTTTCTCTGGGCTCACTGCCTCTGGGCATAAGGGAATATCCTGGAAATAAGCAGAAAGCACCTGGCGTTGAGACTTGGCTGGAATTTCTGGGCAGGATTGGGGTGCAGGGAAAGGGGGTAAGCAGCACTCAGCCCCACTGTGTGGGCCGGGTGTTTGTAGGAGTCCAGTGCTCAACACCTCCTCTCCACATCCCCCAAAAGCTGTTGTTCCTGCCAAGCATCATCCTGGCACAGCCAGACAGAAAAGAGATGGGTGGGCATAGATTTGCCCAGCCTTGGCTCCCCTCACTGTCGCTGGGAGACAACACAAAGTGCTAGAAAGGGAAAACCCTGCAGGGATAAAAAAAGAGGGGCTGGAGGTGAAAGCTGCCAGCACCCCCACAGAGCCCCCTCCTCCCCAGCCTGTGGGAAGGGCTGGCATCCAAACTGGGGGCTTATGCTGTGGGACTGGGAGAAATCACCAACTTTATCCCCTTCTGGGCAGCATTAGAGCAGAGCTGGAAAGGATCAGGCCCTCCAAGAGTAGGGGCTGGGGGGGGGGGGGGGGCAGTGGGGACCCCAGGGCTGCCAGGACAATAGCTCCCAGAAGGAGTGCTCTGGTTGGGGAGAGAAATTTGGGGTATTTAGGGGGAGTTTCTAGCACAGAAATTTGAAGCCATTGGGATCTACATGGAAAACCCTCTATGGCCAGGACAGCTGGACACATGAGACCAACTGTGGGGGTCTTGGATGGATCCTCCCCAGCTCCATATCCACAGTGATGGTACAGAGGAGCTGTGAGGACCCATTCCGGGAAAAACCCAACCAAGGAAAGGAAATCTTTGTTAAAAACATCATAGTGTCACCAGTGCGTGCCGGGAGGGAATGCCAGAGATAAACTGAGAACTACAGACACTCCTGGGAATTTGACTCCAAAGATGCTGCCAAGGGGCCAGGAATAGCCAAGACAGAGCCACAGAGGACTTGCCCCCCAGCCATGGAAACTTTACTCCTCTCCCAAAAAATGCAAAAACTGGATTTCTGGTGGGTGAGGGTGAATTCATGGTCAGACCCCGCTGGGGTCATTCCTGCCAGGGATTTGTTTGTTTTCTTAAAGGATGCAATAAAGACACAACAGGGCGATGCTCTGATAAAAGCTTGTCGTGCTGCCAGCCCCGGAAAGCTCCCCCACGTCCACCAGTGGGTTTGGGATCCGGTGGAAACCCGTTGCATGATGTGCCCCAAATCACACTTGGGGGGCGTAGCGGGATTCTGCCTCCAGTGATCCCAGCCTGTCCCCGTGCCTCAGTTTCCCCTCGAGGAGAATAATGCTTTGGATGCTCTGTCGTTTCCTCGCTCTTGGATGAATGAGGGACGAGGGAAACACGAACTTTGGGATCACGTTTGGGTGAATATTCCCTCAGGGTCGTCCTGGACCCCTCGGCTACAAATCCCCCCAGGAGCGACGCTGCCGGGCTCCGCGGCATCCCCGGGATGGAGCCCACTGCCCGGCTCTCCCGGTTCTGCATATAAACACCAGCGATCCTCTTAACCCGTGGATTAGGGGTTCCCTGGGAAAACCCTGCAGGCGCGATGGAGACGAACGCGGGACCCTTGGGAACCCCGGGGTACTCGCCACCGGAGGCAGGGACAGAGAGAGCTCTAAGGGCTGCGGGGAAAATGGGGGGTGCAGGACCGGCGTGATGCGAGGGTGGTGGGGACAGGGACAGAGCTCGTCCCGTCCGGTACCGGAGCAGAGAGAAACTGGGGACTCCGTCCTGGACCAGTACCAGGACAGACGGACGGCGAGGACCCCATCCCGTCTGGTACCCGAACAGAGGGATGGAGGGGATCCCGTTTCGGATCGGTACCGGAGCAAAGAGATGGCAGGGACCCTGTCCCGGATCGGTAACGGGACAGAGGAATGGCAGAGATCCTGTTCCGGAAAGGAAGCGGAGCAGGCGAACCACGACGATCCTGTCCCGGTGTGATCCGGTCTGGACACAGCGGGGAACCGTTCCCGGTAGCCCATCCTGGTTCGATCCCATTCCAGACACAGCGAAGAGCCCCTCCCGGCCAGTCCTGGGGCAGAGGCGAGCCCGTCCGGCCCCCCTTCCCAGTTCCCATCCCGCACCAAGTTCCAGTCCCATCCTGGCGAGGGAAGCAGAAGCTCCGGGCTGGTGGGAGTGCGGCTCCTAGTGCCGCGTCCCGGTGTGGGATGTCCCGCCGCCAGTGCTCCGCAATCAGCACTCACCGTCCTGTGCGCCGGCTGAGCGCAGCCCCAGAGGGCCGAGCAGGAGGCAGCGGCGGACCAGGACCAGCGCCAGCGCCCCCGAGGTCGCCCCGCTGCCCACCCGCATCATCATCACCATCACCACCATCATCATCATCATCATCCTCCGCCGCCGCTGCCCCGGCCCCGCCGCGGCTCCGCAGCGATGTCGCCCCGCCCCCGCCCCCCTCCGCATTGCCGCGCCCATTGGTTGTCGCCGTCCGACCCCGCATCACCATTGGTCTGCCTCGTTGTCAGTCGATCGGCCCGCGCGGCGGGGGCAGTGTGGAATTCGGCGGGCCGGCCTTGGGAGGTCCCGGTGGTCCGGCCGGGACTGGCTTGGGGCGGGAGATACCCGGTAGCGCGTTCCACGACTCGCTTCTGAGACCAGGGGGGAGCGAACCCTCCCGTGACACCCCCACCAGCAACTCGTGTCCTGGGCTGGCGAGTGAGGCCACGAAGGCAATACTGCCGGCGGCCACCAGGGAGCAGCACAGCGCCGCGTGCTTCACCGGTCGGCCCCTTTAAGGCAGGCGGTGGCCGGAAGTGCTGGCGGCCGAGGCCGCGGCGGGCACTGCGCATGCGTTGCTGCTGCCCGGCCCACCTTCCCCCCCCATCCCCCCGTTCCCCCGTCCCACAGCCCCCGGTCTCGGCCGCTCGCCGACGGTAAGGCCCAGCCGGCGCCGCGCTACGGGGGCCGGGAGGGACCATGCGCCGCGAAGGGGCGGGGCGGGAGGGGGCCTGGCCCCGCCGAGAGGGGAGGGAGGGGTCGCCGCCGTACGTGCCGGCGCCGCTGCCGCGAGGGCGGACGACGCGCGCGCGCCGCTCGGGGGGGGGGGATAGCGGGGGGGTAGCCAGCGCCGTGGGGAGGGGGGGAGAGGCCACGCCCCCTCCCCCGGGCGGGCCACGCCCCTTCGCCGCCGTGCGCGCCGCGGGGTGGCCGCGCGGATCCCAGCTCACGTGACCTCTCGACCCCAGCTCGGCGGAGGCGGCGGCCCTCGGACCGCAGCCCGGAGACCCCGTGGGGGCCGGGGGGTTCCCCTGTGCAGCCCCCTCCTCCTCACTTAAGGCCTCGGCGCGATCGCCCCCGCGATTTGTCCGTGTCATATTGACCCCCCCCCTGCGCCAGATATCCTGGGGAAGCCCCGCCGTCTCTCGCGGGGTCCCGGGTGGGTCTGTCTTTACCCTCAGAGCGGGATGTGGTGCAGGGACCCGCGGAAGTCCCACGCCTGGAGCCGGGTGGGCGCGTGGCCCCTGTGCCAGCGGCTCCCCTGGTTTGTCCTGGTGTATCCCGACCAGGGCCCCAGTCACCCGCCAGGAGATCCTGTTATGAAAAGAAGCTGTGGCTGCCCCATCCCTGGAAGTGTCCAAGGCCAGGCTGCATGGGGCTTGGAGCAGCCTGGTCCAGTGGAAAGTGTCCCTGCCTATGGCCGGGGGTACGACGAGATGAGCTTTCAGGATCCTTCTCACCTGAACCATGGCACAATTCTGAGATTGGCTTTCCCAGCAGCTGGTAGACCCCAGGCTTGCAGGGATGACCTCCAGGCCCACACTATAGCAAAACCACCCTCTATGCCTTGTGCACAACCATAGGCACATCCCCTGGGAGTGCAGCTTCTCCAAGACCCTTGTCATGTCCTCCTGCGGTAGCATCACACCTTGACACCAGCTTCTACTGGGAAGGATCATCCACAGGCATGCTCCTGGTAGTGAGGTATCAGCACATGCTAGGGTGGACCAGAGCATCCCACAAGGGTGGCTGGAAGCACTGCTGGCCAGGACCAGCAGGAGAAGCTTTGTGTTGGAAACACGTTCTTGCCAAAAGCCGTCCATGTGGGTTTGTTCCTTGGTGCCAGGTTGGGGGGCTCAGAGCTGGAGAGAGCTGCCGGCTCAGGAAGTTATGAGTGGGATGACACTGGTGGGATCTGCCTCTGGGATCTGTTCCGAGCTCTCATGATCCACAGGGAGGAGAAAACCTCGCTGGGCTCATGTGAGAGATGGCGAATGCCGAGGTGAGCGTCCCTGTGGGTGATGTGGTGGTTGTACCAAGTGACGGGAATGAAGGGGAGAACCCGGAGGATACCAAAACCCAAGTGATCTTGCAGCTCCAGCCAGTGCAGCAAGGGTGAGTAGGATGGTACTGGTGTGACTGGGGGGTGCGAGGTGGGATGGGAGGGAGCCCTATGGGCTTTTGTGGTGTAGGGACAGAGTGTCACTGTGTTTTCCAAGTCTGCGTTGGTTTTGTGCCACGCAGGGGAGAGAGAAAATACAACAGATTAAATCTTTTTGTGTGTGTGGCTGTCACGGGGCCACCAAGGGCTGAAATTCTCCTGCGAAGCTGTGTTGATGCAGTGCTCCCTGGTCGTGGGGGCAGTGTCCCAGTCCTTCTCTTCCTTCTCCAGTCCCAGGGTTGGTTTTTGTCACAGTGCAGCTGCTGGATGCAGTGGTGTGTGTGTTCAGACCTTCAGGTGCCTCTGTGCCAGCTCTCCCCTAAAATAATTCTCTTCTAAAATAAAGTGGGGCTGGGATGTGGAGGGGACTTTGTAGCTCCCTCGCAGCTGCTACAGAGAGTAGCTTCATCTTCACTCTGGATCAATCAGGATGGAAAAAAAATGCTCTAGTTTGATATTTGCAGGGCAGGGTGGCTGTGGGCCTGACAGTTACCTCTCTTTGTGGTCACCTGTGCTGGGTTGTCACACAGGGCTAGAATGGAAATCCTGGGACACATGGCTCTGCTTTCTGCTGTTGAGGGTGACAGAAAGCAGACGAAAAGGCAGAGGGAAGCCTGCAGAGCTGCCTCAGTGACGTTGGCAGAGTGTGGGGTGGGATGACAGCACTGGGAATGCCTCTGCATGTGTCAGCCCTTGGGATTGCTAGTGTTTTGTTTTATTAGTGTTCGCAGAAAATTCCAGGTAATTGAAACTGTATCAGACAAAATTAATGTCCCTTGAGGACTGGCCAAAAGAAGTTTACTGATTTTTTTTTTAACCCTGTGCTGTGAATTCTAATTTCCCGTGATTTATATAGTTTGTTTATGGATGGCCGCTTTCACCACAGGATTTACCAAGAGGGCTCCGAGGCCAGCACCGCTGTGGTGGCTGTGGAAACGCACACCATCCACAAGCTGGAAGAAGGGATTGGTGAGTTCCCACTTGGCATGGATGAATCCCCTCCTGTGCAGGGCTGGTGTCTCCAATTTGCTGGGCTTCCTTCTGGCTCTGCCCCTGCAGATGCTGATTCCATAATATCCATGATATGCATGGATATGGGTACAGGGGCTGGGCATATTCTGGAATAAGAATCTGCTGTTACTGCTTGGTCTCGAAGTAACAGAAGCAACATCCTGGCTCTCCTGCAATGAATGATAAGTGCTTCCATGGGGTCCAGGGGAGCGAGGATGTCACCCTAGTCCTGGTGTGCAGACACTGGCAGCAGGAATGATAGTGATGAGGTGGGTGGCTGAAGCATCAGGCTCTGGTTGTGAGGTCTTTGCTGAACCAACTGTCCGATGGTCTGGATTGGATGTTCATAAGAACCGAGCAGGTTGGCTCCAAATGTTCTCTGCCATCCTGAGCAGTGTGGGGGAAAAGGATCCTGTCACCAGGTGCTATCACTAGATCTTGACTAGAGTTCTGCTTCCTGTGTGGGTATGAGTCTTTTGGCAGGATTAGCAGAAACTCTGCACATGAAGAGAATATCTTATCAGTAAATATCTGATATTGTTGCTAAAGAGATACCAGAGCTGCAAGAATCGGAGAGATAGCTGTGCTTCAAACTTTAAACCATTTTGTTGCCACTTAGATTGTTCTCATTTACACCTCCCCCCTTAGAGATGTGTTGGATTTCTGATTTCATGTTTCCTTATAGATGAGCTTCATTTGGAGCATTGTTATACCAGAAAAGCAGATGCCAGTTGCTGTTAGAGTTAATCTGAACTAATTCTGAGAAGATGAAGAGAGGACTGATCCTGAATTGGGATCTGCCCTTTTTTTTTTGGTTTCCCAAGTGCAGGTCTCACAACCTATGAGCTTCCAGCTCCTGCCTTGTAGGATTGGAGCCTCTTGGGTGGAAAGTTTCATTTTGAGCTGTTCCTCCCTCAGACCCCAGCACCCTTGAAACGAGTGAGGAAATCGAGATTGCCTATCCCATCACCTGTGGGGAGAGCAAAGCCATCCTTCTCTGGAAGAAGTTTGTCTGTCCAGGAATTAATGTCAAGTGTGTGAAGGTAAGGGAGAAACTCACAGTGGATTCCTCTGATTCCTCCTCTGCTCTTCAGCTGTGCTATTGGCCTCCACAGGAATTCCTGGGAAGTTTTTGTGTTTCATCCTGAGTCCTTTGATTGTTGGTGCTAAAGTTGTTTTTTGATGGGGAGAAGCATGGAAAGAGTGTATTAAGGAGGGAAGGATATTACCCACTTTGTATTTCAGTTGTGTTGGCCCTTGAGGAGGGACTGAAGGCAGGCAGGAGATGTGTGTTGACATCTGGCAGAGCTTTGCCTCCTCGCTTTTCCTTGGTGTCCTGGTACTCCACTCCTGTCACTTCCCTGGCAAGCAGGTTGCATTGAGAAGGGAAATCTCGGTCTTACCTTTTCCCACCTGGGAGCATAGCAGTGTGACAGCAAAGCCCCTTGTGCTTCTGCCCCTCAGCAGGAACTACTCAAGTCACTGGAGTAGGGCAGAACTGATGTGTCAGCTGGATGCTGCTGGGCCATTTGATGTAACAGAAACTTCCTGTAATGATCTCCAGAATGACTATACGTGTTCATAGGAGATGATTTGGTTCCTATGAAGCCTTCAGGGCTGTTCTTGGTTAGGGCTGTGAATGCCTATGGCTGGCAGGGCATCTCTACAGACATGCTTCCTGGAGCTGTGAGCATTGCTGTGCCCAGGCGATCAAAGCTGGGGGGATCTGAGAAGCAGCTCCACTCTGGGTGGAAGCTGGAGCTCAGGTGAGCTGTGTTGGATGTCCCAATCCTCCCAAGTGATATTATTACCCTGTTTGTTGAGCCTTTGCTTGTCTTGTTGCCAGTTCAATGACCAACTGATTAGCCCAAAGCACTTTGTTCACCTGGCTGGGAAGTCTACCCTGAAGGACTGGAAGAGAGCCATTCGCCTTGGAGGAATCATGCTAAGGTATTTGACCCTGTCCTGCTTCAGGGCTCCACCCCTGCAGCTGCAGGACCCCCAGCAGGCATTTTGTCTGCTTTGCAGTCCCCAGGAGGCCTCTTGGAGGCCCACAGTACCTGGCCAGCAGCCTGTAGAGATCCTGACCCCATGATGTGAGAGTCAGGATCCCTCACCCTGGATAGAAGTGTCATCGCCTGGGGAACCTGGGGTGGAACGGGACTGAAACTCTGTATATGTAGCTGGGGATCACTTGTGTTTGCCATTTGTAAGCCTTGCAGGAGATTTTTTGGGTGCAGAGTGGGCAAGAAGGGGATCTCCCTTTCTCTTTGCTTCCCATGGCAATAGCATTCCCAGGTGGAATACTCCCTTTTGTGTCTAGGCTGAGATTTGAGCTTAGCCTTATTCTGTCCCCACTCCCTGCACAGGAAGATGATGGATTCAGGGCAGATTGACTTCTACCAACATGACAAAGTTTGCACCAACACCTGTCGAAGCACCAAGTTCGATCTCCTGATCAGCAGTGCAAGAGCACCAGTGCCAGGGCAGCAGAGCGTGGTGCAGACTCCAGCCTCAGCTGATGGTATGAAACCAGTTACCAGTGCCATGGGAACTTTCCTCTGATGCTCCTCTCCCTCCTACACAAGCTTTACACCTTCTCCCTGGGCACATCAGGGAAGTCGCACCAGGAGATTGCTCTAGCTTCTGGGAAGGAAAATGCTTCTCATGTCTGTTTGGAGAAGTCTTGGCAGCATCTGTCAGGGAGCTCTGCTCTGTGGGACTGGGAAGGCTGGAAAACTGCTGGCATCAAGCAGTTGCTTTCCAGAGAGGCAGCTTTCATAGCCAGAAGGATTGAGAGCCTTGCAGGGATCAAACACCTGTGAGACCTCGCACAGCATTTTCTGATAAATTTTCCATTTTGGAGTCTGTTTTAAAGGCATGAGTTGGTCTCAGGAGTGAATTTAGAAATGTTGTCCTCCTTCAGAACATCCATGTACAGGATGTGGTGGGTGGATGTGATTTGATTGTCATTCCAACTGCAAGTTCTCAGTGATCCTGTGCTCCAGAGTAGAAACTGATCTCTTTGCTGAGGTTAAGGGAGAAGACTATTCCCAACTGTACCGTATCATTAAGCTGGATGGGTTACATTTCTCTGAGCCCCTGGGTGGATGACACAGCAGAGTTGTCCTTAGGGTAAGGAGAATCTCTTGGAAAGCGCCGTAGCCAACTTACAGTGGCTGCATGTTGGTTTAATCCCAAATTGGATCCAGAAACGTAAAATTGCATCAGATCAGTTTCTCTTCTGTAAACCAGCTGAGACCCCAGATCCATTTCGTGGGGGATTAGGGGTGCAGAGCTTCCTGTGAATGATACAAGGGGAGAAGGGTGGCTGGGCTGAGCCTTATTTGTTCCCTTCTTTATTCTGATCCCTTTCTGCTCCCTTGAGCCAGGACTCCACTGTGCAAGGCACATGGTTTTCCCTTCAGAAGTCCCAGTGCTTTTCACAGTCACAGTTACAATGAGAAGCAGCAATATTTGCTTTTTAACTGCTTTGGTTGAAAGAAGCCAAGCACAAACCTGGCCCAAAGAGTGAAAGAGAGCCTGGGGAGAGCTGAGGGTTTGGGAAACAAAGCAGGGATTCAGGCTGTCAGACGGAGCTGATGGAGGCTTTCTGGCAGGGAGCATCACCCAGATAGCACTGTCGGAGGAGAGTATGGATGAGGGGATTGAGTGGAACTCGGCTCTGACAGCTGCTGTCACCATGGCCACTGAGGAAGGCATGAAAAAGGACACGGATGAGATCTCAGGTAAGTTCAGGCTGCTTGTTGGGTGTTTTCTTCCCCTCTCCTCCCCTGTTACATTTTGGAAACCCAGATCTTGCAAATAAGAAAATTTTGGGCAATGACAGAGTTGTCCCCCAGCCCCTTGGATTTCCAGCATTACCCAGGCATCTAGGCTTTCTACAAATGGAGCTCCTCACCACTGTAGGACTTCGGCCCTGGCCTCATGGCTGATGGATGATCCCTCAGATCAGATGTTACTGGTTACAGTGTGGAGCTTTTCTGTTTTATTCCAAGGATGTGAAACACATCTGCCAGCCTGGAGGCAGGCTGGAACCTGAGAGCAGAGTCGTGTTTGTTCCCCGTCAACTCTCTGCTCTGTCTCACTCTGGCCTTGCATTCCCTTGTTGTATCAGTATGGAAGTTGAGCTAGAATTTCCTCAAATAATGGTTTTAAGCTCTGCACCTTGCAAAAATGTGAAATGTTTCCTTAGAAGTCATGGACTTGCCTAAAAACCTGTTCCTGATTTGCTGCCTGAGTCCATTTGGCTTGATTTTGGGTTGGTTATTTTTTTACACATGTCCTGTCCACCCCAGTAGCCAAATTACCTTGCAAAGGTAGTCACCTTGAAAAGATACACTTGCCTGAGAAGTTTAAGGTGGGAAAAATGCCAAATTCTTGCACATGTTGACTTCTTTTCCTCCTCTTTCGTGCCAGAGGACACACTGATGTTCTGGAAAGGAATAGCTGATGTGGGGCTGATGGAAGAGGTGGTGTGCAACATCCAGAAGGAGATAGAAGAAGTCCTAAGAGGTGTGCAGCAGCGGTTGGGTCAGTCTCCCTTCCAGATAACAGGTAGGTTGTGAGGAAGAAACCTCAAAATGACAGTTGCGGGCAAAAAGAAAACAAAGAACTGTGCTAAGGGTCCATTCCACCATGTGAAGCTGGTGAGTCAGGATGGGGAGCGAGTTCCCACTCATTTAGCTGAGTTGTGGGAGCACAGTCTGTGTTCTCAGCCTGCCCAGCTGTGAAGTACCTTTGCTTCAAAGCACAAGGACACAACATTCCATGCTGCTCCCTGAGCAAAGTGACCCTGGCAGCTTGCTGGGAACATCAGATGACTGCCCACAGCTCCCAGCCCTCATGGAAGCTTTCCCAGAGTCACTTACACTGGAGTTACTCAAACACTTCCCTGTCACATTGCAGGCTTAAACAGGTCCTGCCCCCTCACTTTTCATTCTGCTTTCATTGGTGCCAGAAAACCTGTTCTGGGGGCTGAACCAGAAATAATTACCTGGGTTAAAAATAATTCCCCTCCCCTTTTTAGGGTTATTTTTAACTTGGATCAGGCTCCCTAATCTGGTTTGACACATGCCCCTGTGAACACCTCTTGTGTTCATGCTCTTCCTGAAAGAATATCCATGTAGCCACAAACTTCATTTTACCCAGAGTAATTTTTTTTTTTTTTAAATTTTCTAATTTAACTTTGGACTGGCACATCTTTGAGTCTGGTAGGTGTCAGGTTTTGGGAACTGTGAGTGATTGAAGTCAGTGGATTATAACAGACATTTTGTACAGCTTTCAGTGGAGCTTGGCACGTTAATGACACTGTCAGCAGCATGGGGTGATGATTTGTAGGTGGAGAGCTCGTTTGTATTTCTGTGATTACAAATTGCACTTTAATTTGCAGAAGCTAGGAGGAGCTGCTTGAGTGCCACAACTCTGTTCAATTTGTTTTATCATGTGAATGGAATTATTTAATCCAGTGATGTCAGAAGATTGAGGGAGTTTGGTTTCCCTTTTTCAGCTAGCTCTTGTGAAAGAACAGAGAGAGTTTTAAAGAGCAGTAGAAAAATTTTGGTGAAACAGGAGGATCTTTTGAGTGCCCAAGTTGTAATATCCCTATGCCCTTTCCTTGGAGATGCTGCAGTCCTGAACAACGTTGCCCATACATTTGGCTTAATGGACACAGTCAAGAAGGTACTGGACAACAGGAAAAACCAGACAGAGCAAGGAGAGGAGCAGTTTCTTTACACACTGGCAGGTAAAGTGCCTACTAACGGTTCACATCCTGCTGCTACTCTTGGGAATGGACATGACTTTCCTTCCACACAACCCCAATGAATTAGGGTTAGTGTTCAGTATAGGCTGCTCCAAAACAAGTGCATCCCAATCCAACCCTAACCCTTTTCTGTCCTAGGGCTTGCATAGAATTTCCTCTCTCCCCAGCCTCACAGAGAGCAGTTACTTGGGACATTGGACAGCCCAAAGTCTGTGCCCTTTGCTGCAGCTGGGGTGCTGTGGGCATGTGTCCAATTTTCCTCAGGATTTCAGGGATAGAACCCGCCAGCTCAGTGCTGTGCCATGGTCACCTGAGCCATGGACAGTGTTGTGCTGTACCCAAACTAATAAGCTTCTCTGAGTATAGGGTGCTGAGCTTCTCCTTGTCTTGGCTATCAGGGCTATCTGCTTGTCTTGTGGTGCTATTGGACATTCTGCTCACTTCCCCTGAGGTGAAGCCACTGACTGACCTGGGATCCCCAGAACTGCTCACTGGATGTGCCTTCCTCCTCACCATGTCCTGTAGGATCTGTTGTTATCTGAGATGTCCTAGTCCCCTACTGCCCTGGATAAATTAGGTCATTGTGCTACTTCTGGCACCCAATGTTCCCACTGACAAGGGTTGAGGGGAATGTTTCATTCACCCAGGCATCCTGCTGGCTGTCCCCAGTGTAGGTGCTTGGCTCCTGGGGAGGTGACCCAGCCAAGCTCAAGAAGCAATTCCAACTGCTGGGGCGGTTTATCCACTCTCCCTTGCAGGTGGGTTTAGCTTTGTGGGGAGCAGAAATGTCCATCTCCTTGTCAGTAGCAGTTGCCAACAAGTATGGAATATTACCTGTGTCTTCCCCAGGTGCTGGCAGCTGGAACATTGACCAGGTTTATGTGGGTGGCAGGAGAACCTACCCTTTTCCTTTGGTGCCATTTGATCTCAAGGGAGAAGCCAAGATCAGGCTCACTGGGTGGTTGGGTGACCTCCTGTCACAAACCTGGGAATGATGGTTCTGGAGCCCCAGGAGCTCCTACTTAACCTGGTGTGATGTGTTGCTCAACCATTACCTTTGCAGACCTGGAGCGGCGGCTGGAAGAACAGAAGAAACTTGCCAGAGACCAGAAGGCCAAGTCCCAAACCATCCAGAATGTGGTGCTGATGCCCATGAGCGCCCCCAAGCCTCCCAAGAGACCCCGTCTGCAGCGCCCAGCCTCTGCCACCATCCTCAGCCCCTCCACCCCCATCCAGCAGCCTCAGTTCACTGTCATCTCCCCCATTGCCATCGCACCTGTTGGACAACAGTTCTCTGTGGGCAACATCCCAGTGGCAACCCTCAACCAAGGCTCCAGCCCGGTGACTGTTCATACCTTGCCGTCTGGCTCCCAGCTCTTTCGATATGCCACTGTGGTTTCATCCTCCAAGACCAATTCTTCGGACACCGTCACCCTGCACCCGTCCTCCAGCCTGGCACTGCTGAGCTCAGCAGCCATGCAGGACAGTGGGGCCCTGGCCAATGTGGCAGCCATGGTCAATCCCGTGGAACTGGTGGCCATGGAGTCTGGCATCACTTCCACCATCCAAGCTGTGGAAGGCACCTCGGACGATGGCCAGACCATCATAGAGATCGACCCAGCACCAGATCCTGAGGCGGACACCGATGAATCAGAGGGCAAAGCTGTGATCCTGGAGACAGAGCTGAGGACTGAGGAGAAGGTGGTGGGAGATGTGGAAGACCATCAGCACCAGGTCCATAATGTGGAGATTGTGGTCTTGGAAGACTAGTGGGGAAGGCACGCATCAGTTAGGGGAAGAGTTGGGAATTTGTTTTATTTCAGGCTTTTTTGTTAAGCATCTTTTCCAGTCACCCCATTTGTTACCATGGATATTTTCATTGTACTGTATATATATATATGTATATATACATATATATATGTGTGTGTATGTGTAAAATGTTGTTTTTTAAAACAAAGCTGACAATACACGTGAGACATCGACAAGGCTCTGTCTCCGTGGAGCACTGAACAACACCACCTGTGGCAGGGTCAAGGAGAGACTGGATCTTTGCTGGACAACCCAACCCGGAGGATATAGCCATGCCTCGGTGCTTCTGCTCCAGGGCTGCCCTGGCCCAGAGACTTTATTTGAGAGATAATAACGCTGTTATTATTGTGTGTGGATGTGGCTATGAAAAGGGGTGACAGATTTGGGGTGGAACAGGTACCTCATTTGTATTTTTATTTTCCCCCGGGAAGGGAATTCTGTCAGACCCTTCACTGTCACCTCAAATGGGATTTTCTATTATTTTTCTTGCTTTGGGGAGGCCAGCAGTACAATGAATTTACTGTCTGTGTTCTTCTCCTCCACACAAACTGTTTTTATATCTATTTTTTGTATTTGTTTGCTCTCTCCCTTCCCTTGTCCAGGTTTCTCAGCTGCAAAGCCCTGGGACCTTTTCTCAGGGTCCCTGTATCCCTATCCCTCCTCTTCCCATCGCACTTTTCCCATATCCCTTTCCCTGCCTGGCAAGGCTGGGTGCTGCAAACAGCGCTTGAAGACTCTGAGATCACTTCAGCCTTTTGTATAAGGCAAAAAATATCAACTCAAGCTCCAACCCAGATCCTTCCCCTTGGCTGCTCAGTGCCGCAGGGACCTTTCAGGGTGTACAGAGCATGTTGTGCTGTTGCTTTCCGGGAGAGCCAGATTTTGGACTGGGACAGCTTCTGTTTACACTGTGTGCTGAGGCTGCTCCATGCTTGTTGCTACTCGTTTGGTGGTTTTATTTTTGTATTATTTCTTCTTCTTTCTTCCTATAATCTCTTGGCTGGGTTAGATCTGGCACGTTGCTGAAATACTGTGCACCCCGCTGTTTTCCCTCTTTCCCTCATCTTTTTTGGTGGTTGGAGATGCATTTGGGGTTTGCCACACTTGGAAAATGGAAGGGGGGGAAGCACCGGGTGGCTTTAGAGCCGCGGAGGTTTGGGAGGGCTGGGAGGGTGGGAGCTGCTTGGCTGGAAATATTAAGCAAAACAACAGCAAAGAAAACACCTGGGGAGGGTGAGGGAGGGTAGGAAGATGTGTTTGGCTATTTTTTTGCATTAAAAGGAAAAGTGGAATTAAGCTCCAATGGAATTTTTTCATTGGAGAGGTGAAAGGCTGTGCCTCCATAGCCCTGGGGACAGCAGGGGATGGGCAGGGATTCCTGAATCCCAATTTGTGAGGGGTGGTTGCTGCTGCTCTGATCTTGGCCCCTGGGAAGTGTTTCCTGGCATGGGGTGGAGGTGGAAACAGCTCCCATGCTCAGCCGGGAGAAGAGAAGGCTCCAGAGAGACCTCAGAGGCCTTTCCAATGCCTAAAGGGGCTCCGGGAGAGCTGGAGAGGAACTTTGGAAAAGGGCTGGAGGAGCAGGTCAAGGAGGAATTGCTTCCCCACTGCCAGAGGACAGAGAATTGTTCCCTGTGAGGGTGGGAAGACCCTTGCAGAGGCTGCCCAGAGAAGCTGTGCCTACCCTGTCCGTGGAAGTGTCCAAGGCCAGGTTGGACAGGGCCTGGAGCAGCCTGGGATAGTGGGAGCTGTCGTGCCCATGGCAGGGAGTAGAATAAAGTGAGCTTTCAGCTCTCTTCCAACCCAAACCAGTCTGGGATTCTGTGGTTTTGGATCAGGGATCTACCTCCTTCTATATGCAGCTACCTTCCCTCCTCTGGTTTGCTTCCTTGCTTCCCTTGATTGAAGGGGAATGGGGACCTTTTGGGGACTCCCTTCCCCAATCCAGGCATACAGCAGTTCCTGTCAGGTCCCTGCTGGAGCTGTTCCCGTCTCTTGGCCGGGAAGAGGGGGTGAATCTGGGCTCCCTGTTCACTGTACACCCAACCAACACCAGGTAGCCGCCTTGACCTGGGTCGGGGTCCCATAGGACTGTGATGTCCCCTGAGTCCTCTGCACCCTGGAGTGCTGGACTGGGCACGGGAGGAGATAAAATGTCGTGGCGCGACAGGATGAGGTTGGGCTGAGCCCGCAACCGGGTCCTGAATTTGCCATTTTTTGCCTTAAAACCTCAGTGGGGCCGCCCGGCCCTTTAAGAGATCTCCCACTTCCAGCCGAACGGGGGCGCTGCTTCCCCCGGCTCCGGTCCTCCGCCGTCCCGGCATGCAGTGCGCCCCCTTTCATTTCCCGCCATTGTGGCTGGGCGCGCGCGGTGCCGCGTGACCGGGCGGGGGGAGCTCCAGGCGGCGGGCCCGGGCCATAGAGACGCGCGGCCGGGGGGTGGGGTGGGGATGGTGGCATAGAGCGTTCCCCCGCCCCGCTCCGCCGGCGGCCGCCCCGACTCCGCCAGGGCTACTGTCTGGCCCGGACAAAGCGCCGCCGCCTCCCGCCCCGCCCCGCCCCGCCTGCAGCCCCGCCGCGGAGCCATGTCGGCTAGCAGCCTCCTGGAGCAGGTAGGAGTCCCCCGCGCCGATACCGGGACGGCCCTGCCGGGTGAGGCCGCGGCTCTGGGCCTAACGAAGGTTGCGCCCCGGGTCGGGCCGGGCGGCGGCTGCAGCCTTACTCCTCTCCCGTCGCTGAGCTACGCTCCATTGTGATGCGGCCGGGCCGGGCCTGTCCCCGTAGGGCTCGACCCCGCCAGGCCGGATCTCTCCCCTCGCCGGGCCAGGTCTCTCCGTGCCGGGCCTTGGCTTCCCCAACCGCAACGGGTCTGTTTACCACGCTGGCTCTGTCCCCCCTCCCCCGTCACCGGCCCGGGCCTGAGTCCCCACCCGAGGCGGGTCTGTCCCTCTGACTCACCGGTTTCCCTCTTTTTCTCCCCACGTCGCCGCTGTCGCGCCAGAGACCCAAAGGCCAAGGCAACAAAGGTGAGATCCCGGGGGGCCGGGCGGGCCCGCCTGGGAGCGGGAGGATCTCGCCGCCGGGAGAGGGAGGGTCTCCCTAAAACCTGCCGGGAGGGTCATAAACCCTGCGACTGGGCCTGGCTACTGGGCTGGGGATAGTTTGCAGGTGATGCCTGTGCGGTGGGGATGTGTCTGTGTGCCGTGGGCTAAGTATTAGAATTGGCAGAAATTCGTTGTATTCTAGGGTTTGGCTTTAAATACTTTAACCTGATAATAATGGGAGCTTATTACATAGGTTTTTCTAACGTGACACGTCTCTTCTCAGTGCAAAACGGCTCTTTGCACCAGAAGGATGGGTTGAATGATGATGACTTTGAGCCCTACCTGAGTCCCCAGGCCCGCCCGGTGAGTATCTGCTGCAGGCAGGAACACCAAGAGCAGCAAGGTTTCCTGCTGCTCCAAGTGTGTGGTCTCCTTGTATGTTCCACATCTCCACTGATTGCATTTTGAAGCTTGCCAGCTGCCTTAAGTTACGTCCTACACCTGTATTTCTGCCGGTAGAAAGCACTGACTACCCTTAGGTTGTGGTAGGTGAGGAAGGAAGGTTTTTGGCAACTTTTTAAGGCTATGAGAACTTCCCAGAGTTGTTGTCCAGTTCTTTGGTTTTTTTAAAATGTGACTGTCTCAAAGTCACCATTTCTTCTCTTTCGGTTTTAGTGTTGCGCCTGTGTTAGTTTCACCAGAGAGATACACTGAGTTGGGTTGTGAAGTTGCTTCACATGAGGCTGCTGCGCTTTTGGAGGATCAGATCAGCCTTCTTACCTCTACACCACGTCAACTGATGATGCCTGTCAGGGGGATTTCTCTGTTTTTCAAAAAAAACCCCCCAAAACAGCACCAGAGCCCTCATGTGATAAAAGTGTTGAGACTTTCTGAGAACTTTGGTTACAAGTTGAGAAAGAGAGTTTTGGAATTTTGTGACCAGATCCTGGAAGTCAAACTTACAGCTACTTTTCCTCTTCACTTTCTCTTAGAGTAACACCACTGTTAACTGGTGTTTGTTTGTTTTCCTTAATGAGCTGCAGGGGAGTGACACAGAACAGATGGAGTTGGGCTGATTAGATGTACAAGTGAGTGCTATAGATAAACATCTGTAATAGCACAAGAGCAGCCAGTTTATTCCCTTGGCTTCTATTTCCAGTTGCAATCAATGAAAATAAGCTGGTTTGGTTTCTCCTTGCTGTATTTTTCTATATTTTTACTAGTCAGTACATTATTTTTTTCATGTAAATGTGATGCATGTTTTTTTGAAACACAGGAACACATTTCTGTCTCAGTTAAATTTTCAACAAGTACTTTCCTAGTTTGTGCTAAAGATCTGAGGATATGTATTCTTTGTCTGTCAGCTGTTCACAATCTTCAGAATTCAGCCTGTCCATCAAGACAACTCATTGCATTCAGCCCTCTGAAAAGTTACAAGCCTAAATTCAGCCTTCATAGGGTGAGAGAACATTATTGCTTTCTCAAGTCTGGAATAAAAGCAGCTACTTTCCTAGTAGCTGTCATTTAATGCTGTTTTATTCTATCTCAGCTGTCAACGTCCCTAATTCCCACCTTCTTTCTGAATATGGATGTATTTCCTACAAACTGCAGTTTATTTAAGTTTCCTAAAGACAATTAGGGTTACTATTATTTTGAAGCAACACGGTATTTTACTCTGTTTTACATGTTTTGGTGAAGTATTTCTTGATCTTTAATTTTTGTTGGTGTGTTTCAGGCTGGTAAAAATCAATTTTAAAAAGAAAGAAATGATTGGATGTGCCCCGGGAGGTAGAAACTGAGCTGGAGGAAGGTGAAACCACCAAGTTAACTTTGAGTGGAACCTTTGAGTGACTCTTGGTTCCTTGTTGCGCTGTGTTGTTGGTCTGTAAAATAGAGTCCAAAACCTCTAGAGCTTGGTCTGGACGGAGGCAAAAATACACAGGTATCCAAGGGTGCACCTCTTTGCTGGAGATGGAAAAGGGAGTTAGAGAAAGTGTTCTGAATAATTGAATTAAATGAGTTTTGGAGTTGCTTTGTGAGCTCTCCACGCACCTGTGAGGTACCCATGTTGCAAAGTTTCACTGCTCCTTTATTCCCTACCTGCTCGTTCAGGTATGACTGTTGTCAGTTCCAATGAGGTTACTGTGCATTTTGAAGCTCAGATACACAGTAAATGATTTTTCAGCCCTTTAAAAATCAAAAGCTCCAACAGCAAGGCTCACTCAGAACCCCGGTTCTGGTCTGGAGTGAAGTGGAACAGTGAATTTGAGGAAATAACTTCATGAAGAGTCTTAAGTCACAGAGAGAATGAGAAGCTGGTGGAAATTTATTTGCATGGTAATCAGCAAGTGTGTCAGTTTCGAGAGGGCAGGGGAGCAGAGCGAGATACTGTGTTTGATAACAAAGCAGTATTGGGGACTTTCAGGTGGAGAGCAGCAGTGGCTGTGTCCCAAATCTGCTCTGAGCTGCCTGTGCTCAACTCTTGAACTGCTCTGCTCCCTCCTTACTGCCTGTATGTAGCTACTTCGTACTTCACAGGTCATAGCTTAATGTGTTAGATATCTCAGAGTTGAACTTAATTGACAAGTGGGAAAATACTTTGAGGTGACAAGAGCAAAGATTTTTATTTGATGTACTTATGTGTTTCAAGTGCTCCTGTGGAGAGAAAATGGCTCTGCCTCAGGTTTAGGGATGGTCTAGTGCGTTCCTGTTTCTTTAAAACTGAGCTCAGGAGAGAAAATGTTACCCTTATCATTGAGGCTATTAACTTATGGAGTGACTTTGCTGTCTCAAAATAATAATAGGAAATTCTAAGTTCTTTAATTTGTCTTAAACTTTGGACATACTGAGTCCTGAGTGTAGTAGGATTGAGTTCTTCAGTTAGTAAAACCCCTGAATGAGAGTTTTTTTTACTCATTTGCTTTTGGGAGACCTTTGTGAAAACAAAGATTGAAGAGAGCATCTCTGAGTTTTCAGGCAGTACCACAGCCCTGAACACGATGTTAAATAATTCCAGTTAATTTCTGGAACGAATTAAAGTTGAGGCTTGGTTAGCCCCAGACCTGTTGCTCTCCTGTAAGTAGAAGGTAGAGTGGCAAACCAACTGTTTCTGGAGGGTGCCAGAGCCATCCTGAAAGACTCCCTGGATTTCAGCCTGTCATGAAGTCCTCTGGGAGCTGTGCTTGGCATGTGAATACAAGATTCAATGAGAAACAGAGCAGATCCTGCTGCAAGGCGAGCTTTTAGCTGGGAGCTGAACATGCCTTTGATCTCATCTGCACAGGGATGGTGTGTTAGGGGCTGGGCAGCACCAGGCTGCTGCTCACAGGTTTGAATTACTCAGGATGATGTCCATTAGCAGGACTGAAACCATTACCCTGAGAGGACCTGGGTTTGAGTGGGAAGTGACAGATGTTTTTCATGTAAGCAAATCTTGGGAATGTCTGAAACTTCCCTTATTGTCAAATTAGACATTTGTTTTCTGTAACCTAAAGGCTACCTGGATGTTAAAAGAGAGACCAAGGCATGGAGCTGCTTGTTTTTTTTTTTTTTCTCTCTCTGGATTTGAAACCTGCTGGTGCTGTCACTGTGCTGTAAAAGGCTTCTATTGATTACTTCCCATTTTCAAGTAATTTTCAGTGTGTGCCAACAGCACTACAGACATTCGTGTTTTGAGGAATAGGCCCTAAATCCCTGTTCGTTTCCATTTTCTTGGAATAGTGTGAAGTGTGGAACTTTGAATTGTAGGAATAAAGCTTGTTTTCATGGCTAGTAAGTTTAAGGAAAACAGGGACACTTTTGATTTTTGCAGTGTGTTTCCACTGGATCCTTTTCTTTCTTATTCCCCTTCTCTCTGCATTCTTTCCCCAAATCCTCCCTGGACCACCCTAGAAAGGGTATGTTACACAGGCAGGAATAATCCTTGTTGGAATTACCTACTAGTAGAAGATGATATTTGGATGCAAGATACTGGATTTTAAAGCCTCAGCAGAAGCCCTGGGGCTTCCCAGTGTCCAATCCCACACCGTGTGTCAGGAACACCACACACTCCCCTCTTGGCATGGGAAGTTATGTCTTTAATCTTTCTTAGCCTTTGTCTTTAACCTTTCCGGCAATGGAACAGATTTTAGAGCCCTTGTAACAAAGGAATTCAAGGCTGGGCCTGTTTTATCTGCCCAGCCTTATGGTAGGGAGGAGTGGGGAATGGAAAGTCTAAGCTGCCTTTATTCCTGGTCCCTTAAAATTGGTCCAGCTCCTCCTAACTATTCAGTGCTTATGTTTTTGTGGTTTTCTTTCAGAATAATGCATACACTGCAATGTCTGATTCCTACTTACCAAGCTACTTCAGTCCCTCCATTGGATTCTCCTACTCCTTAGGTGAAGCTGCCTGGTCCACAGGGGGAGACCCCCCCATGCCCTACCTGACGTCATATGGACAGCTGAGCAATGGGGAACCTCACTTCCTCCCTGATGCCATGTTTGGGCAGCCAGGGGCCCTTGGCAGCACTCCATTCCTCGGGCAGCATGGTTTTAACTTCTTTCCAAGCGGGATTGACTTTTCAGCTTGGGGGAATAACAGTTCTCAGGGACAATCCACTCAAAGCTCTGGTTACAGCAGCAACTATGCCTACGCTCCCAGCTCCCTAGGAGGGGCCATGATCGATGGGCAGTCGGCCTTTGCCAACGAGACTCTGAACAAGGCTCCTGGCATGAACACCATTGATCAGGGCATGGCAGCCCTCAAGCTGGGCAGCACAGACCTGGTGAGCAGTGTCCCAAAAGTTGTCGGCTCAGCCGTGGGGAGTGGATCTATCACCAGTAATATCGTGACGTCGAACAGTTTGCCTCCTGCAACGATTGCACCACCAAAGCCAACTTCGTGGGCTGACATTGCCAGCAAACCCGCCAAGCAGCAGCCCAAGCTGAAGACCAAGAATGGCATTGCAGGGTCAAGTCTTCCGCCACCTCCCATAAAACATAACATGGATATCGGGACCTGGGATAACAAAGGTCCAATGGCAAAAGCGCCGTCACAGGCCTTGGTCCAGAATCTTGCTCAGCAGTCAGCGCAGGTGTCTCCACAGCCCATGGGCCAGCAGATCAATAGTAGCCCACCGGTGACCCAGGCTCCGGGTGGGCAGCAGCCGCAGGCGCTTCCACCGCCAGCCCCGCTGCCTGTGCCAGCAGGACAGCCCACCCGCTGGGTTGCCCCTCGGAATCGTGGCAATGGCTTCAGCCAGAACGGAGCGGACGGTAACGGAGCGGGACAAGCTCAGGCCAGTTCTGGTTCTCCTTCAGAGCCACACCCAGTCTTGGAGAAGTTGAGATCTGTCAACAACTACAACCCCAAGGATTTTGACTGGAACCCAAAGCATGGACGAGTTTTCATCATTAAGAGTTACTCTGAGGACGATATCCACCGTTCCATTAAATACAACATCTGGTGTAGTACGGAGCATGGCAACAAGAGACTGGATGCAGCCTATCGCTCCACGAATGGGAAGGGCCCCGTATACTTACTGTTCAGTGTCAATGGTAGTGGTCACTTCTGCGGTGTAGCAGAAATGAAATCTGCTGTGGACTATAACACCTGTGCAGGGGTGTGGTCCCAGGACAAATGGAAGGGACGTTTTGATGTCAGGTGGATTTTTGTGAAAGACGTTCCCAACAGCCAGCTGCGACACATCCGCCTAGAGAACAACGAGAATAAACCAGTGACCAACTCCAGGGACACTCAGGAGGTGCCTCTGGAAAAGGCTAAGCAGGTGTTGAAAATCATTGCCACCTACAAGCACACCACCTCCATCTTTGATGACTTCTCACACTATGAGAAACGCCAAGAGGAGGAGGAAAATGTTAAAAAGGTAACATGTTTGTGTGTCTTGTCTTAGTTCTGCGAGGCAAGAGGTAGTGGGGGCTGCCTTGCACTGGACAAACTCTGGGGTGTGAAAGGGTGGACTTGTGGGCATTAGCCTGCCTTTGGCTATCTGTCTTCTATCTGGAACCCACACCCAGTCCCTCCTTGGGTGGGAGTATGTCCACATCAAGGTGGTTAGAGGGATGGAGCACCTCTCCTGTGAGGAAAGGATGAGAGAATTGGGATTGTTCAGCTAGGAGAAGTCTTTGAGGTGACCTAGTTGTGGCTGCCTAGTGCCTGACAGGAGCCAACAGGTAAGATGGAGGGAGACTATTTACAAGGGCCTGGAGACACAGGACAAGGGGGAATGGCTTTAAATGAAGATAATAGGTTGCTTGGATTGGATATTAGGAAAAAAATGTTCCCTGTGAGGGTAGCGAGGCCCTGGCACAGGTTACCTAGAGAAGTTGTGGCTTCCCCATCCTTGGAAGTGTCCAAAGCCAGGTTGGATGGGGCTTGGAGCTGCCTGGGCTAGCAGAAGGTGTCCCTGCCCGTGGCAGGGAGTTAGATGATCTTTAACACCCTTTCCAATCCAAACCACTCTATAATTCTATGAAATGAATGCCAGCACTTGGCAGAGCAGGGTGAGGAGCCTTACACAGGCCCTGCCCATGACTGACTGTGTGTTGGTTATGCTGAATCTCAGCCTTTGCTGGGTGTTGTGATGTAAACAAATTTCTGTGCCATTACCAGCTCCTGAATCGGAGCAGTTTGAAGTCAGAGACCAGCAGGGGGCATTTGGGAAGGTGTTAGAAACCAGAGCTGGGTTATTAGAACGGCTGCTAATCTACCCCCCGGCCACAGTGGGGTCAGCTTGACAGATGTCTTCCTCCACTTGTAAAACCTCCAGGAACAGGAGCAGTTCCTGTCCCTCCCCAGGCAATCTATGCCTCTCCTTAATTATCCTTCCTGTAAGGAGGCTTTATCTAATGCCCAACCTAAATCTCCCTCACTGCGATTGAAGTCCATGACTGCTTGTCCTGTGGACGTGGTCGTTGCTCTGTTTGGGGCCACGGTGGGCTGTCACCTGCATTGCACTGCCAGCAGTGTGGCGCATGAGCTGAGCTCACAACTTGCCTTGCAGCTGCTCTCAAATCCTCCTGTCATCATCTACTCCTTAACAATGCATTAATTGAAAATCCTGCTCCAAATTCAGGAATCGGTGGGCTTTGAATCTTACTTGGCTTCAGCTATAGTAAAGTCACCTGGGGCTGCCCTTACCCTCAGTGTGGGTCTGGCTTATGTTTGATCAAAATGATAATTCTAAAAATCAGCATTAGCACAGCTGTCTGGGAGTTTGCCAAGTTTCCTGATAATCTCTTTAGTTTGAGCAATGGGGAATTTTTCACCCAAGACTTGAAGAGCAGAATCAGGAGCTGCAGCTCATCACTGTGACAATGAATGCAGTTTTTAATTTTTTATATATATTTTACATGGAGTATCATATAAATAATAACACTTAGGCACAAAGGTGGTCACTTGCAGTGCTTGGAGAAAGTCTATAAGGGAGGAATAATAAATGGCAAGGTGTGAAAGTGTAAACTGGTATTTTGTGAGGACCTGATTGTTTTGTGTCATTTCACCTCCTAGAATAGTTTCACATGCTATCCAGCCTTTATCTTCCCTGTGAGGGTGGTGAGGCTCTGTCACAGGTTGGCCCAGAGAAGCTGTGGCTGCCCCTTTTATAGAAGTGTTCAAGGCCGGGTTGGATGGGGCTTGGAGCAGCTTGAGATAGTGGAAGATGTTCCTGCCCATGGCAGGGAGTGGAGCAGGATTTTCTGTAAGGTGCTTTCCAACCTAAATCATTATGGGATTCGGTGATACCCTCCAGACCTGACTTCAAGGAGCAACAGTCACCATTGTTAGAGTCAGACCTTGGCACGGTGGGAGAATGCAGGGGAAGGGGAAAAATGTTCCTTAAGGACAGGTGATGGATGGACGGACGGACTGAAAGAAAGAGTTAATATGAAGTATGGGAAAGCAGAAGGAAGAGGAAAAGAGAGGAAAAGGCTTTGGGAAAACCAGACAGAATGATGGGCTCTTCTTCTGGAAAGCTGCTGTGTTTGCTGTGTAAAGTCTGAAAATCAGGAATATACTAGAAATGAGGCCTAGCAGTTTTCTTAAAGCTGTAAAGCGTGTATTCATCATCCCAGTTGCATTTTAAAGTCTCCTCCCCTTGCTTGCTTCTTTAGACTTGCTCGTGTGGAGAGTTGAAAGCAACGATAATCTGAGCACCAGCACTTCCTTCTGAACCATGTTCTAGTGGATGCAGCAGCAGTTGATTAGGAAAGTGCTCTTTCTCTCCAATAGAACTTAGTCATAGGTCTTTGGAATTTACAGAGAAGGGAATTGTGTAAACACAGTCAGTGTTTGCTCTTTTCTATTTACTCACCCTGTGTTTCATGCTCTGGGCCCCTGTAACATCCGGCACGGAGGATGTGACTCTCTGGGCCTTGGTCATTCTTACAGCAACAGTTTGACCTCCTCTGTCACTCACTGACACAGCCTGAAACGTAGATAAGGTTTCTGTAACTTCTCTTTCATGGTTTCATTGGGGACCAGTTATTTTTTGCTGAAGGAGAGTTTTCTTTCCTTGAAGTGATTCCTACCATGGGACTAGAAGTGCCAAAAAGCCCAAACTGTGCTCTAGCTGCTTGAAGCATCTCAAGTAATTGCCTGAATTAAAAAAATAAATGAGGAACCAGAGTTGAAGCACGGGAAAGTTAAAATGCTGCTCTGTCAGCAGCTCCCTGCTTTTTGTGCTGGGGAAATCCCATTGCTCCCAGCTCTTTTATCTCTCCCACAGTGTGAGGTGTTGATGCTCTGCAGTTGTGTTCCTTGAAGCTTAAATGTTTCAAGGTTTGGCTTGTTTCAGCTTCTCCTGAGCTGAAATTGTTTCACTCAGCAGACAGATTCCTGCTTGCTGCCTGAGCAGATGGATGATCTCTTGTGAAAGTCTGGAACTCTTGAATATTCTTTTATACTTCTCACTGTTAGTCATTTCTTCAGAATCCCCTAAAGCAGGTCCAAGAAATTAAGTGAAAAATGTAGTGTTTATGCTGTTTCCATTGTCCAGTGAAGGGAGAGGGGTGGGTAGTTAGTTCAGTGTTGAAAACACTGAAATAATCCTCTTTCTTTTCCTTTCCTATTGCCTATGCCCATCCTGTTCCTCTAAAGCTAATCCCCATTCCTTTACTGTGTGTTGCTTTGCTCTACTAATCCAGTTTTTTAGACGGTTTGAATATTCTCCTGACCCAAAATGGTGGAGCCAACCCACAGTGCAATTCTGCCTGGTGCAAAGCTGAAACCCAGAACAACTGCTTTTACGGTAGAGATTGTCACTGACTTCTTCCATGCAAGAATTATTTTATCTTTGTTTTAAACAACCGAAACAGCAACACAAATCCCTGCCTCAAGGTCATGCACTTGTATTTCTAGGAATGCTGTAGTGACCTTGGTGTAAAGATCTACCATAATGGTCTGCTTGGTGTGAAAGGTTAGATGGCTTGTGTTTTGTGGGAGCTCTTAAGTGAAGTTTATTTTGGTTCTTTCTGCCTGCCCAGGCTTGATATTTGACTACTCACAGGTTCAAGGGATTTTTAGGAAGGCTATCTCATGAAAACCAGTCCTGTGTAGAGTGCTTAGTGGTCAGGTTTGTAGCTGAGAAGAGATACTTGGTGCTGGGACTTGGAGTATTGAATCAGGCTGATGTGCAGGATGGGGAGGGCTTTGGTGGGGTTTGTCATGCTGAGGATCAGCCTCAAAGCACAAAGGTGGGATTGGCCAGATTGGATCTGTTATTTCTGGAATTGTGCTGCTTTGTGCCTCAGCAGATGCTGTCTGCTGGATAAAAGAGTATTAATAGTGGCAAGAGTCACTGCCTCCTTGGAACACATGATTTAAAGGAAAACTGAGGGGTGTTGTAAGAGCCTGTTTGAAATGGGTAGGCTATTTTACAGTTGCTGGAATACATGAATGCTTTCTGATGGATTTTACAAAGTTCTTTTTTTTTCTTCTCAATTTGTAATCTCGGAGGGGAGGAGAGAGAATATTCCCTGTAGGGTAGACCAGCACACTTTCCTCCTGCTGTTAGAGTTGTCCTGGAGAATGCTACATTTGCTTTGGTTTTACCATATTCCACAGGACAGTATTTCTGACTAGAAGATTAATTTCCTGGATATTCTATATCCAGGCAAAGCCAACTGTTCTCTGTGGCAGCAAGGGAACACTCCTTCCACTCACACAGGTCCTTTCATTTGGTGATGGCAGGACTATTTGCTGTTTTCTGCTCCAGATCTGGGCCATAAGTGAAATTATTTGATTGATGCACCGAGACAGAATTTTCGCTGTGCTGTTCAGCAGTGCACATGGTTTCAGTTTATTTCCTGGCTGTTCAAATCCTGTAGGTCTGTGTCCATGCTTGTGTGTTTGCCCAAGAATGAAGGAAACAAACTATCCTGCTTATTCCAGTGGCTTGGCACTCTCTGTTTGTAAGGAATACTTTGTGCTTATGATATTTTTAAGCCAGCACATAACAACACTCAGAGATTTTTATTTTTGCTTGTGTTCTAGCTGTGTCTAAATACAGGAGAAGACTGGAGGAAAGACTTAAATCTGTCTGATGCTCTAGTCTGTGTTTTCTGCTATGAGACAGGGAGCTGTGTTTCCTCGTCCCCAAGACAGGAGCAGCTGGGAGGTTTTCTCCTGCAACTGAAGTGGAATCAGAGCAGTGGAAGAGCAAACCACTTGTACTTGCCTTGTAGTCCTGTCTCCCACTATTAGTATTGTGTCAGAAGTCTGTAATATTTTAATGTAATTTTTGTTAATATTATAATTAAAGTTGACTTTTTGATGTTGGTTTAAAGGCCTGTTGAGATGCACTGTTTAATTTTTTTCAATTGTTTTATCCCTGTCCATGGCAGAGGATTGGAACTAGAAGATTTATAAGGTCCTTTCCAACCCAAGCTGTTCTAGGATTCAAGGACTGGGATTGGTGTTGGGCAGGCCAGAGAATGCAGGCCATCTGCAATGGGGTTTCACATCTCTTAGAGGTATGGCCTCGAGCGGGGGAAGTTTATTCCACACCCGGTTCTTGTGAACCTGGTTTCCAACCTACTTCTTGCCCTCTTGCTGTGGGCAAAGCTTCATGTCCCCCCACTCCAGGTTATCTCAGCTGGATGATTTCAGCTCTGAGCGGCAGGATACCCTGAACTAATTGTTCTTATAAATGTGTTAATTGAATTGATTATGAACATATTAATGACTTCAAATGAATGACTTAAAATTTAAAAAAAACAATTTTTTTTGCCCTTCAGCAGATGAAGTAAAATGATGGAATGACCTTGAACTGAAGTAGGGTAGATTTAGATTAGCTATTAGGGAGAAAATAATTTCTGTAAGGGTGTTGAGGTCCTGGCAGGGGTTGCCCAGAGAGGCTGTGGCTGCCTCTGGATCCCTGGAAGTGTCCAAGGCCAGGCTAGACAAGGCTTGGAGCTGCGTGACCATGTGTAGTGGAAGGTGTCCCCGTCCATAGCAGGGAGTGGAAAGGGCTGGGCTTTCACATCCCTTCCAATCCAAACTAGTCTGTGATTCTGTGATAAATTGCCTTTATATGGCTGGCAGATTCCCTAGAAACACTGTGGAGGGCTTGGAATGCAGAAGGGAATGAGTAAGATGTCAGCAGCAGGGCTTGCTTTGGTTTTTTTCTCCTCTTATTTTTTCCTCCCAGAGTTCTGGATAACTTGCTGGCACTGAGGTTAAGAGCTACTGACACACAGTATGTGTTTCAGATTACTTTATTAACAGCTGTTGTGCCAGAAAAAGTAGTTATCTTCCAAGCAAAACTCTTTGCTGGCTGCTTCATTCAGTCAAACCCCCAGGGCATGATCTGGTTCAGTTCCCTGGATTTTTCCCTAGTGCAGAAGTACAGTGGGTCACAAGACATTGCTGAAAGCTGATTAGGATCCCAATAAAACAGTTGAAGGGCATTGTTCTATGTGCAGTCCATCAAGAACAGCTCCATGCATAATTGTTCCTTCCTTGTTCTTACTGAAACTGTAATTCTGCACCAGCTTTTTGCCTGAAAGGAGCTGTTTTCTTCTTTTCTGTCTCTGGTTCATGAACCTCCTTGTTTTGAGCTGTGTTCTTTCTCACTGCAATTAGTCCTCTCATTTTCCTGCATGTTCTGGTTTGTAATTGTAGTGTCTTATGGCTTTGTGAGTTAATAACTAATTCCTTAGTGGTGCAAACCACTGGAGGCTTGGCAGCCAGAACAGTGCCAACATCCTGCTCTGTACCACAGCAGTTCCTAGAGAAGTCCCTGTTAAACAAGGATGGTCATATTATCCAGACTGATGGTTGGGATAGAGGGTTGTTTGTAGCTCCTTCCAGTGACTAGTGCCCAGTATGAGCCTTTTTAATTGACATATAAGTCATATAACTGTGTTTGAGTAGTTAATAATGAACCATTAGTGGTTTGTGCAAGAACTTTGAAATTTCTGGTTCTTTATAATTGGATTGTTTTTTGGTCTTAAAAGCACAATGCTAAGCTGCTTTTTTGTGTGGTTAACTGCAGAGCTATTGTGATATCATTCCAGTTTGGAAGACTTAAATGAAATCTACCTAAAACTCTTGTTTCTAATCTTGGGGGGAAAGGAAACCACACTCCTGAGTTTCCTTCTTTGTGTCTGTGAAGAATGGGAGAAGGCTCTGCTCTCTCCATCTCAGCTCTGTTATTTGTGGTACCATCTGTAAAATACCTTCAGAGAATTTCTGATCATCATCTCAAAATTAAGGAAATTGAGAAGCCCTGATCATCAGTCTTTTGGCTGTTGCAGCCTGATTTGGAGTTCAGCTGATTCCAGAGCCATGTTCTTGATGCACTTGGAGGAGGGAAAAAAAAATAAAATATGAAATATAAAACTGTTCCAGTGAATGTGGCTTTGTGTTCCCTTTCGAGTGGCTGTAAAATGACGGGACATGTTATAGGGAGTGTTGGCTCTTTTACTTGAGCTTGAATTCAGCTCTTCATGGCTGACAGAAGCAGGCTAACAGATCTCCTCTTGTCCTCTCATAATACAGAATATTGTGGTGTCTTTTTCTTGTAGCATGAAGTGTCTCTTCTGTCTTATTTGGGATGGAGATGGTATTTAAGCCTCAAATACCAGGACAGCTGCAGTGGGTCAGATCAAAGTCTGTGTTAGTGCCTCTCACATGGCAGCAGGAGATGCACGTCTGCTGGGCACAGAGAAAGAAATTTCTTGGGTATTGCTGCTTTCTGTTTCCATTTAGAAAGTCCTGTGTGCAGCTGGCAATAACGCGGTTGAGAGCAAACACCTGTGAGGACGGTACAGGCATGTATCCCTCTCTGAAGGTTTTCCTTCTCTTGAAGAATAGGTGGCTTTGGAATTTACATAACCCCAAGGATGTATCTTTATCAGTTCATAATTTTTCCATCTTATCTACTTGTTGATGGACTCCTTGAGCATCCACCGGATTTCCAGTTCTTCAGCTAAACTATGTATTGTGTGGAGAAATGTCCTTTTGGTTTGCTTTGAGTCTGCCTCATGATTCCTCCTTGTTCTTATATGAGAAAAGGTAGTGAGCAATTATTTCACTCCTCTGTGCCTATTCTGCCTTTCCAGTTATCTGTCTCCAGGTCAGAGAGTTAGAGCACAGTGGCTCTGCAGATGGAAATGCTTCTGTCCCTTGCTTATCCCTGTTTGTCTTTGACCCTTTTCCAGTTCTGCTCCGTGCCTGTGGAGGTGGAGAGGAGCGGAGCTACACTCTGCTCAGGATAGATTCTGTCTGGGTTTGTATAACAGCACAGTGGTATGTTTTGTTCAGGGGTGATACTTGCTTTTCTTCAGGGTAGGCAGTTTCCTGGAGTGACAGATCATGTTTCTGATGGTTAACGGTCAATTTGGAACTCATAATCTTGGGATTTAGGGGTAGGCATTTTCTGCACATGCATCATTTAATTTTTCTCAACCAGGTAGACCACATGTCCAACTGTAAAGTTCGGCAGGTTTTTCTCAGAAAGTCGTCCATTTAGTCAGCTGCTGTTTTTGTTACCCTGAATAGCTTAATATCATCCGTAAACTTGGCCACTATTATTCATTTCTCTCTCTAATGTTTTATGAGTATATGGAGCCACAAATTCCACTGAAGTTCTGTGGGTTTTCAGTTCTTATCATTACACCTGCATGGTGTGACAGACGGTACTGCCAAGGCTTTAGCTCTACAGCAGTGAAGATTCTGAAACATTAAAGTGGAGTTTTTTCCTTTTCTAAAGAGTTTTGTGGCACTCACGGTAAGACTTTTTGCCTGAGCGGTGGCTTAAGATAACCAAAGTAATGAAGTGTGTTTCCTGTGTAGTGATGAGGTAGAATAAAAAACCCCCTGGTTGTTGAAGACCAGGAGAATTTTCATTCTTCCTAATGACGGGAAAGGACTTGGCTTATTTTGCTTGTCCTCCAGAGTCAGCCAGTCCAGTTCCAGGCTGTGTTGTGAGCCCATTTGTCCTCCTGTGGAATGCCACTGGGAATCCTTCCAGTCTCTGCTGTGTCTCTGTTGCTCTAAATATGTTTAGAAAAAAACACATGTTCTCAGCTTTTCACCATTCTGTTTCCTGACCTGTGGGACAAGAGACTCTATGGAAAGTAATTATAAATGGGAATTGAGCTGCTTTATTCAGGCAGTTGAATGTGATGTTTAAGCAAGAAGAGGTTTGTTCTTTGCAGTTGATTGCATTGGTTTTAAAAGGTGCTTGGAAAGATTCTGGGGAACAGCAGTGTGCCTGAAGGTATCTGATAGCTTGGACCACCTTGTGTAAACCCTCCATTAGAGGAAAAGCCTTGGCTGTCTTCATGCCCTTCTTGTACGAGGCTGGTTGCTCTGACATGGAAATTAGATGTCCAAGGCCATATGTCTCTTCTTGACTCCTGCTTGTTCAATGATGTGAGTTTGCCCTGTTTAGGGTTCTGTGGATATTTGGGTTTGCTCTGTTAGATTAGAAAAAGCCCGTCCTGTGATGAAGAAACACTTTTATTTGCATTATCACCTCTCTTCCTTGGTGCTGAGCCCCATTAAGTGAATGGGAGGTAGGATGAAGGTGTCAGGCTATAACCAGATCACTATCTGATTTTTTTAATCCCTTCTAGACTAGGACATAGCTTTTTTTGTAACTCTGATGGCTTTCTAATGCTGACACCAGGAAAAGTTAAATTTGGTTTATAAATACTGCTTGTGGAGTATAGTATACAGGTGATGCATCATCCATCGTTTGTGCTGTGTCTCTTTCTTGAGCACATCCAGCCATGGGCTGCAGTAATTCCTGATTTCTAGGGCAATGATCTAAGATGTCTGCCACACAGGCATGGGCATATGGAGATCCCACTGGGTTGCTTGGGTGGGATTGCATCAAACAGTGAAGTGCAGCACCACAGGCTGAGTGGGGCTGTTAAGGTGCTTGATCTGTGTGTGTGTGTATGTATACCAAGGCCAGGGTTTGATTACAGGCTCTCCAGGGAATGGTCTGGCAGCCTTGGCTGCCAGAGATCCAGAAACCTTTGGACAGTGCTCTCTGATACAAGGTGGAATTGTTGGGGTGTCCTGTGCAGGGCCAGGAGTTGGACGTGATGATCCTTGTGGGTCCAGCTCAGGATTTTCTGATTGGGTGTCTCAGCCTTTTGGGGAATGATACTGGCAGTTCCAATGCTCCAGTGAAGGAATCTCCTGCTGTTTCCTCTGTGGGCAGGCACTGAGCACATGATGCCTTTTGCTTGGAGGACCTTCTGAGGCTAAACTGAAATTATGCCTGGCCTGGCCTGCCCAAGGGCTTTGGGCTGTGCTGCAGCTTAAGCAGGTGCCAACAAACTAGGGTTTGTGTGCGGCACAACTGGGAGCCATGCCCTGCCTTCTTCTTCAGGTGCTCCTTTGGCTTAGTCTGCTATTTCTTTATCTGTGGTGTGGTGATAAAATCCTTATGTTTACCAGGAGTGTTGATGCAGAACCTTGGTTGTCTCTCATTGTCATCTTGTCAGGTACAAACACTTGAGCCTTTTGTTGTTGGCTCCCCTGTGGCATGAATATGTAAGGTGATCTCTCATTGCTCAGTTGCTGTTATCAGGACCTGGCTTGTGACATGGCTGCAGCCCCTGGGGACAGCAGTGACAGTTCAGCTGGGGACTAAAGTTTCTTTGAGTGATATGATCAGAAAGGGCTCCTGTTTGCATACTTGCCCTGTGTGAGCTTGGTGTCAGCACAGGATTTGAGCCATGGCACATGTCAGCTATTCCCATGCCATTTTTCTCTTACCCTTCCTGTTCCTGAGGGGTTTGATGGATGGGGATGAGTCTGAGCAGGTGTCTTTCTTGCTTCTCCCATATGGATCAATCAGACGTAGCCCAAATTTAATGAAAGTGCAGCCAAAGGGCATAAAACACTTCCTGATGGAACCCTTTTGCTCTCCAGGGATTGTATGCCAGAGCAAAGCCCAGCGTGTGTGTGCACAGACGCTGCTTTTCCTTCTCGGGCCGTTGCGTAGCTGGGTGGGCCGTGACTTAGACTGTTCCATAGCCTGTGCATTTGGATTTGGATGAGCCGGGAAGATGTTTGCAACATGGTTGAGCCTTCCTGTGTGTTCTGGTAGATCTGACTGGTGGTTGAATGCTCACTGACACACCTCAAGGACCAAAATGTCTTGGGATCCTTCTCCACTCAGGTGAGACTTTGCATGCATTGCTGCATCCAGCTCTGGGAATTCTAGCATCAGAAATATGTGAAGCTGCTGGAGCAAGTCCAGAGGAGGCCACAGAGATGCTCCAAAGGCTAGATGCAGCTGGGAGAGAAGTTGACCTCAAGAAGGCTCTAGGGGGATCTCAGAGGCCCTTCTAATGCCTAAAGGGGGCCAATGAGAGCTGGAGAGAGACTTCGGACAAGGGTCTGGAGGGACAGGACAAGGAGGAACGGCTTCCCACTGCTAGAGGGCAGGGTCAGATGGGATATTGGGAAGGGATTGTTTCCTGTGAGGGTGGTGTGGCTCTGGCACAGGTTGCCCAGAGAAACTGCGGCTGCCCAATCCCTGGAATTGTTCAAGGCCAGGTTGGAGAGGGCCTGGAAGAACCTGGTCTAGTGGAAAGTGTGCCTGCCCATGGCAAGATAAGATTTCAGCTCTCTTCCAACCCAAAGCAGTTGGATTTGGTGATTTTGGATCAGGGATCCACCTCCTTCCATATCTAGCCACCTTTCCTCCATTCCCCTCTGGCTTTCTCCTTGAGGCAGCCCCTTGACTGAAGGGGAATGGGGACCTTTTGGGGACCCCCTTCTCCAGTCCCGGTTTACAGCAGATCTGAAGTGAAGATGTTCACTTTGGTCCCCTCTCTAGCTTGGCGACATGGGGGACATCTGTTCTAGCCTCTGTTCTGACGCATTGGTATTTAAGGGGGGATTTTCCCTGGAGTTGGCTCCTTATTAGCTGTACTCAGGCCTTGGGAGCAGCGTCACCTTCTCACTGGGAAGATGTGATTGATTGGGGTCCAGCTGCTCAGCTAGCAGGGTGATGTGTGTGCAGCAGGACCCTAGGCCACTGTCCCGGCCCAGGACTCTGGCCCTGGAGATGCACAGGGGATTATTGAACATGGCAGCCAGTTTATCCCACGTCTGCCTTTGGGAACTGGTGGCATTAGCTCACGTAGTTGCAGCTGCTTCCCAGAGGGATGCATGACATTGCCATCTGTCCCGGTTTAACATAACGTGCTGGCTGCTGAGCCAGAAACAGAGCTTGGCACCTTTCTCTGGATTTGTGACTCTCCCTGCAGTACTTGTTGTGCTCTGTGTTCAGGCCTGTCTCTGCTTCCCACCTCAGCAGTTGGATTTTGCTGTGGTGCAGTTGTTTTTCTGGCAATGAAAGGACCTGCAATCGACTTGGACAGTTACAGGAAAACAGGAGAATTAAATTGACTTATGTTGGGTAAGTGTTCTTAATGAGAACATGTGCTTTTGTCTAATCCCTGTCCCCAGAAGACAGCAGAGGGTCATGCTGGCCTTGCTTTGCATCCTACAGAGGAATTGGAGATGAAGCCTCTTTGGGTGTGTGGCTGACAGGCCAAAGCCAGTGGTGTTGTTCCGAGCCTGGGGGCCAGGCCTTGGTTTTTGGGAAGGTTTCTAAGGATAGATGGCTGCACATGCCGTTGTCCCAGAATTGAAGCTGTTTGGGGATGGGCTCTCCCTGGATTTAGCAGTGGCAAAGGATGGGGTTTCCTGTAGCAGCCTGTGTGCTTGTGGCAGAGGTTGTGTGAGCTGCGAAGATGGGACGGTGCCTCCCATCACTAAATTAGCATAGGGCCATGGGAAGCAGGCAGGGGACTCTGTTGCCACCCTTATTTCAGGGGATACAACTCCAGGCAGAGCAGCTGACATGCAGGGAAACACCCTGAGCTAAAAGCCACCAGAGCCCTGACAGCATCTCCTCTCCAAGTGAAGCGGGAAAACCTGCTGTACCCGTGGGTACCTGCTGCAGGTATGGCTTTGCTGTGAAAGTGGGATGGACTTGGCACCTCTCGGACCGGCTGGGTGGTGACGGACTCACTCCAGAGGAGCCGGAGCCCCACAGTGCATGTCGCACCCAGACTACAGGGACCTGCCTGTTCTCAAGGAAGAGACAGAGCCAGGGAGAAGCATCAGCTCAGGGCTCTCTGGCTGCTGACAGGTTTAATTTCTGAGGTGGTGTCTTATGATCTGGGAATGACACTTTCAGTACCTCATAACCCTTTAGGGTAGCCTGGAACTGCTTCTGTGAGAGCTACTCTGTTAAACCCAAGCAAAACCCAGAAGAGATGGGCACAGGGTGCCGAGAACAGCAGAGGGGGTGGCAGCCTTTGGTGTCTCCAGGTATTTGGTGCTGCGCCTTCCTTGTTCCGGTGCAAATATTTGGACAGGGTGTTTCCACAGTGGTGGAGGAATACCCAGGGGTGATAGCAGCAGTTAGTGGGAAATTCCTGTGAAGTCCTTGGTTTTAGAGTGAGATGCCATCAAGTAGTGTCAGGGGTATCACAGAGGCTTTCTGCTGGGTGCTGGGACTGTTTCAGTCCCTGCAGACCAAGGCTGATGTCAGTGCTCCCTGTCGGTTGAGCTCCATCCTGCTTTGATGCCTACATGGGAGATCACGTGGAGTGTTTTTCATAGAATCATGGAATGATTTAGGTTGGAAGGGGCCTTAAAGACCATCTCATTCCAATGCGGATACACGTTCCACTAGACCAGGCTGCTCCAAGTCCTGTCCAGCCTGGCCTTGGATGGATAAGATATCCATCCTTAGATGGATAATGCAGCCACAGCTTCTCTGGGCAATCTGTGCTAGAGCCACACCACCCTCACAGGGAAGAATTTCTTACCAAGATCTCACCTAACCCTGCCCTCTGGCAGTGGGAAGCCGTTCTTCCTTGTGCTGTCCCTCCAGGCCCTTGTCCAAAGTCCCTCTCCAGCTCTCCTGGAGCCCCTTTAGCCACCACAAAGGTCCTCAGAGGTCTCCCTGGATGAACACCCCCAGCTCTCCCAGCCTATCCCCAGAGCAGGGGGGCTCCAGCCCTCAGAACTTTCCTGTGGCCTCCTCTGGACTTGCTCCAGCAGATCCACTTCCTTCTGATGTTGGAATCCACAGAACTGAATGCAGCTCTGCAGGTGGTGAATCACCCACCTAAGAAGAGAAAAAAATGGAGAATGCGGAGTTGTTTGACCTCAGCAATGTCACATCTCTGCAATGACTGGATGCAGTAGCAGCACTTTTTTGACAAAAACAATGCTCTTTTCCTGGCTTTGCTGGCTATGGGATAGGCTCCATGGGAGAGCCATGTTTTGGAATGCTGATGTGTAATAGTGGTGAATAAAACTGCTTTCAGCTAATATGATCTCTTGTTATTTGTTTTGCAGGAACGCCAAGGCCGTGTCAAGTAAAAGGTCATACCTCCACCACAGATTGCAGCAGAGATTGCATCCCAGCTGTCTTTCAGAAAGAGAAAGGAGCAAGAGTATCCCAGAGAGAATTAGGGCTTCTTTTTCTTAATTCCTTTGACTTCAAAAAGACTTTTACAAACTTCCACTTAAAAAAAAAAAAAAAAAAAAGTATTGGAATATCACAAGACATAGGACTAAAAAACAAAAACAACAACAGAAAATCCCTTTTAGGTAGAGTAGAGGTAAAACCTGTCCCCTTTCTTTTGGCTTTGGTTGTGATTTCCAGAGCATACACTTTGTTTTTTGTCTCTTTACTATGGGTTTTGGATTTTCAAGTCCATAAATGGCCTATGCCTTTTTTTTTTCTATAATTTTGAAATGCCACCGTTGCCCCTTCATCCACCCTGTTGCGCCTCCTTCCCTGGTTTTGACCTTTGCACTTGGAACACTGAATTGTAACATCCACCATGCCAAGTGGAGTTACCTTTATTTTTCTTTCTTTCCCTGGACTGGAAGAGGAGGAATTCCATGAGGAAGTGGGGGTGTTTGCCTAAGAAGACTTGAACAGAAAATTGCCCACAAGGTTATGTCTTAAAGGGGGTTCATTTTTCTCTGACCCTTTGTTACACAAAAGTACTAGGAGTCCTAAGAAATTTTCTGTTCTTGTGAATTATATGGATTTAAAGATTAGGTCTGGATTAATTTGATTTTTTGAAAGCTGAGAACAATGGTAAAAACTTCTTGTTTACAGGAACAATAATTTTGGACAATAAAAAGCCCAAAACAAACCAAGGAAGGAATACTGTAAAATGTGTAGTCACTATGTTTCAGTTTCTTGTTAAGCCAGTGAGGAATGGGCGTTGCCTTTCTTTTCACCATTAATCACTTCTCAATAATAAATGTGAGATCCTGTTGAGCATCACTGTTGTCTCCTGCTCCCTTCCCCATGCTATCAGCTCCTTGGATTCGAGAGGTGATTATTCCTCAGGGTTGAAGTAGGGTGCTCTCACCTTGGCATCCCCAGCTAAATCCTGGGGTTGTTCCAAGCCCTTTGGGATTGTTCTGACTCCAGGTGTGAGGGGCAGTGCGAGCCCATGGCTTCTTGGGCTGACCATTGTGACAAGGGCTGCTCCAGAAACAACATCAGGTGGCCCGGAGTCACAGCCAGTGTCAGGACCCCCAAGTGCCAAAAGACTTGCTGAAGGAACTTGCTACAATAAACCTTTCCTGGCTGCCTTTCCCCTCTCTCTGCACTGGGGCAGGAGATGGGGGAGCCCTGGGTATGAGGTGATGCAGAGATGGTGTAATTTGGGACAGCCCAATGTCACTGGGAGATTGAAGATGCAGTGGAGGAGAAGGTGAGTAGGTTATAAGAGGGGTTAGGTGGGGTCCTCCCAAGAAAGGAAGGTTACAGCCCAAAAATGCTTGGAAATTTAGGAGGCGTGTTTGTGCAAAAAATAAAAAAAAACCTGTAGCATTTCTTATTTTATATATATAAATAATTATTTTAGTGAAAACTTATTTCAAAATACAACCCTGTATTGTATACAGGATCTTGGCATATAAGAAATTCTAAATGTAGATATATAGGGTTTAAAAATGAAAATGCAACTTTTGTATATATAAATTTGAAGAGCTTGGAAATGGAAGAAAATACCTATATGAAGGCAAATGAAGTAGCTCTGACTATTCAGTTTTTTTCCATCTCAGCATAACAGTCTGAGATCTTGGCTGGGACTAAAATCGTTGCTGCCACCCGGTGCTAAGTACCACGTACTGCAGCCACGCGGTGAGGAAATGCCACACTCAAAATGGCATTTAAATTTTAATTTAAATTAGAGACCCTGGAAAAGCAAAGGTGCAATGGGAATACCTGGACCCCCAGGGGACCAAGGTGAAGGGAATGAAGTAGCAGACAGCAAACAGATTCCACTGCTTCTCACTCCACCAAGAGGAACATCCCTGGAATTTCATATCCGGTGTCTCTTCCAAGCCTCACAAGTGAACAAACAGGTACCTCAAGACTGCTGTCCTTAGTACTTGCAGCAATGCAGAGTCACCGGAAGGACCCGCAATCCAAGAACACGTGTCAGCAACTGTCTTCCCACTTGCCGCTCTCTCCATGTTTTCCCTTTCCAGTAGGATGCAGGAAACCCCCTCCCCAGAGGCAGGAAAGCTGCCCTGCAGTCCAGTACAAAACCTGTCTGGCAAGCCCAGGATGCCAGGAGCCAGCAGCCGTTTCTCTTGGATTTCCTGCTTACAGGCATTTTAAGCTTGCTTTGCTTCACAGGTGCTTTTCTGCCAAGGGAATTCCCATCTTTTTTTTTTTAGTCCAAGTTTTGGCGAGGTGAGTTTCATGAGTGCTTGTTCATATTTTGATTGTGACAGTTGGGAGCATCCACGTTCCCTCACTCTTCCATTCAGGAGAAAAACACAGCACAAGCCTTAGTACCTGGTGTGTAATCCCATCAAGGGAAAAGCACCTCACTTTGGGAAGAATTTAATGCCCAATTTTTGCCAAGACCAAAAAAAAATCACAGTGGAAACATTTCCAGGCATGGAGCCTCCCAGCTTCCCTTCCCGTGGAAGCTGCAAAAATGCCCCTGACTGGGCTCAAGGAGAAAATCTTGCCCGTTCCACCAGCCTGGCATGGAGCATATTCCATGGACACCCCAGGAAGGTGTCCCTGACCACAACAGGGGGTTGGAACGTGATGATCTATAAAGTCCTTTCCAACCCAGACGACTCCAGGAATTTAAGGCAGATTTGAGCTACTTTTCAGCTCACAATTCCTTCCCAAGCCTCATCCTCTGGCCTGTCTTTCCCATACCTTGCTGGAAAGGGAAGCAGTGGCTCCTCTCCCTAATCGTGCCTGCTGCAAATTGCTGGGCCCTGCCCAAAACCCACTGGGTAACATCAATGAGTGATCCACTGTTTTACCCGTTTTCCATAATCCAGCACTTCAGTGACTTCAGAGTCAAACTATCACAGTTCTCTGTGCTCCGGAGTCCAGTCCGGCCAGGTGGCGTGGCTATAAAAATGGGATGGGTGCGATGGAGTGCCTGAGATAGATTTTAATGTTCACCGAGAGACCGCACGGTCTGAGGGCCAGCTTCCAAAGACCCAGGGTTGTGGTGGGCTTAACAATACATAGGGTTACCTGAGGGCAGGTATCCAATCATGGCTGCAGGGCAGGGGTTCTGACCTTACAAGTCTAAGGTGGGATGACTCTTTCAGCATCTCTCTAGCACCCTATCCTCAAGGCTTCAGGTTTATTCTCTTATGCTAGGAACCCTTTCCAGGGTATGATCTTTCCCATCTAATTAGGTTCCCATATAGGCCCTACTTTTCAAAATAAAAGGACAAGAAACCCTTAATAGACTACTTAAAAAACAGTAGCAACATAAACACAACACCAGCAACTACAAAAATCAGTAAACCAAAGACAGAGTCCAACTAGATGAGTTCCATTTTCTGAATGGTGCATTAAACCAGTCACCATCATCTTCGCTGGATAATTCTGTGTATGGACTCATAGTGTGGTCTGAAAGATTCATGCAACACGTGCCTTCAAAGTCCTCGCAGCTGTGCTCGTGCTAATAGTACAAAGTCTACTGCCACTCTTTTGCAGTGTGGCATGCCCGACAGTGTCTACATCTAAGAGTAAGCCACTTGATGTGAGGGAGGCAGCGTTGGTTTGCTTACTTAGGAAACACCTGAGTTGGTTTATCTGGCCTAAAGCTTTTGCTGCAGCCACCCAAGATAGTAAAATGGAGAGAGCTATTCTCTTGTTTCTACACCACAATGTGGCATCATCGTTACAGTCCGATTAAAAATAATGCCTAGATCTTTTTGCTCTACTTCTTTGGCTATGAATCATTTTTATGTTGGGTGCCAGCAAAGTATGCCAGGTTATGCTGTCCCCCACAAATGAGAAATGTCCCGGATGGTAATTGTAGTGGGGAATCTCTGGACCTCAGCGAGGAGTATGGCATGGACCAGGATGGGTACAGCAAGCAGGAGTCCTATAGGACTCATGTCCTGGTGGGATAACCTGTGAATAGGACTTAAAAATTCATAATTCTTAGAGAGCTAAAAAGCTGGTGGTATTATACTGCATACCAGTGTTGACTAAGGCTTTATGATTTTGTCATTCTAATGTGTTAGGTTAATGAATTTCTATAGTTTAAAATAGAAACCAATACAATTTTTAAAAAGCATAAAAATAGAAAAATAGAAAGAGAAATAGATAAATACCTAATAAATAAATAAATAAATGTAAAAATAAGATATATAAATGGAAAATGTATGATGTAAATAATGGTAAAAAACATACCCATATAAAATATAAATTATATGTATGTTATTGTAATACATTATATGTCACATATAAGTGTATAGATAAAATATAAATAAAAATTATAAACATAAATTTAATAAAATAATTTAAATACAGTTTAAAATAAAGGCTTGCTTGTTTTTATTTGGGTAGAGGCAGGGCTTCTAAATAAAATGTACAATATACAAATATATATTAAATATATAAAGATATATAAGTGCTATAATTAGATACAAATAAGTTTATATTTAATATGTAATATGAATAATATATGTATAATTGTTAATAGAAATATCTTTTAATATATTATACCTTGTGTGTTATACCTAGTTCAATATAGTATATAAATATGAATATAAATTTGATTAAAATGAGCATTAAAAATAGTTAAATAACCATTTAAGGTGAAGGGGATTTTTTTTTTATTTGGTTACAGGCAGGGCTTTTAAATAAATATAGAAATGAAAATATAGAAATCTATAATAAAGATATAAATATAGGAAGAGACATATATATATAGACATAAAAAAGAAATAAATACTAGTAACAAATATATACAAGTGGATTAATATTCAATATGAAAAATATATGGATAGATGTTAATATATTTTAATAACTGTTATGCATTATATATGTGTATAAATACAAAAGATAAATATGATAGCAATAGATATTAAATATATTTAAATGAAGGGGTATTTTGTTTTTTATTTGGTTAGAGGCAGGGCTTGCTGAGTTTCGATGGGGGTTTTTGGGCCGTTCCTTGGAGAAGAGTTTTTGGAAGGGGGTTACACACGTTGTTTTTTGCCTCGCTTCTCTGCACGTGCAGGGGCGCGTCCCGCCCAGCTCCGGGCTGAGCTCTGCGGCAGTGCTGCCGCCTTGTGGCCACAGAGCGGTACTGCAGCTGTGCTCCGAGCCGGGCGGGGCCGAAGCGGAACCGAGCCGAGGCGAGCCGAAATGGGAATTGGTGAAAAAACGGGAATAAAGAAAAAAACAGGAATTAGGAAAGAAGCGGGAATAGGGGAAAAAATGGGAATGGGGAAATAAAACGGGAATTGGGGAAAAAAACTGGAATAAAGAAAAACAGCGGGGAATTGGGGGAAAAAAAATTGGGTTAAAAATGAGGAAAGAGGCGAAATTGGGGCAGATTTGGGGGAAAATGGTCCAAAAAAGGTAAAAAATTTGTTC
>NC_031791.1:6649050-6652503 GCF_001522545.3 Parus major
TCCCAAAATTCGTCAGGATTTGGTTCCAAAGAGGCCCCAAAGAATAAAATGAAACCAAATTTACGACAAAAACAGGAAAAAAAGAGACAAAATTTGGGGTAAAAATGGTGAAAAAAAGAGTGAGATTGGTGCAGGTTCAGGTCCAAAGGTCCATGTGAGGTTCCTGAAAGACTTCCAGAAGGTTCTGGAGCCACCCTGTGGGGTTCTAGACAATCCTGCATATCCTGGTGGTGCTGAGGGTCTAGGTCACCCTGAGGATCCTGAGCACCTTCCAGAAGGTCCATGGATCTGTCCGGAGTGTCCTCAGCACCTTCCCAAAGGTCCTGGATCCGTCTTGAGTGTGCTGAGCGCCTTCCACGAGGTACTGGATCTGTTCTGAGGGTGCTGAGCGCCTTCCAGAAAATACTGGATCCGTCCCGAGGGTGCTGAGCGCCATTCTGAGGATTCTGGATCCCTCCCGAGAGTGCTGAGCGCCTTCCAGAGGGTGCTGAGCGCCTTCCAGAAGGTGCTGAATGCGTCCCGAGGGTGCTGAGCGCCTTCTGGAAGGTGCTGAGCGCCTTCCAGAAAATGCTGGATGCATCCCGAGAGTGCTGAGCGCCTTCCAGAAGGTGCTAGATGCGTCCCGAGGGTGCTGAGCGCCTTCCAGAGGGTGCTGAGAGCCTTCTAGATGGTGCTGGATGTGTTCCAAGGGTGCTGAGCACCATCCAGAGCATGCAGGATGCGTCCCGAGGGTGCTGAGCGCCTTCAAGAAGGTGCTGGATCCATCCCGAGGGTGCTGTGTGCCTTCCAGAAGGCCCTGGATTTGTCCCATGGGGTTCTAGACTATCCTGACTGGTGCTGAGCGGTGCTGAGGTTCTCGATCTCCCTGTGGGTCCTGAGCACCTGACAGAGGGTGCAGGATGCGTCCTGAGGGTCCTGAGCACCTTCCAGATGGTGCTGAGTGCCTGAGAGAGGGTCCTTGATCTGTCGTGAGGGTGCTGTGCGCCTTCCAGAAGGTGCTGGATCCGTCTGGAGGGTCCTGAGGCTGTTCAAGAAGGTGCTGGATTTGTCCCGAGGGTGCTGAGTGCCTTCCAGAGCATGCAGGATGAGTCCCGAGGGTGCTGTGTGCCTTCCAGAAGGTGCTGAGCACCTTACAGAAGGTGCAGGATGAGTCCTGAGGTTGCTGAGCACCATCCCGAGGGTGCAGGATAAGTCCCGAGGGTGCTGAAGGCTACTGAAATTGTCCCGAGGTTTTGGACTGTCCTGGGTGATCTGGAACCTCAGTGCCGGACGGGGTCCAGCAGAATTGTCTAGAACCCCCGGACTGGTTCCAGAACCTTGGGACTCTCAGGAGGGATTTTGGGGTGAAATTTGGGGGTTTTGGGTGGAAATCCCGGCAAGGAATTTGGGCTGAAGTTCTGGGGGGAATTTGGGGGTGGAATCCGGGGATTTTGGGGTTTTTGTGGCCGCTCGAGCAACCGGGAGCAGCAGCAGCGCCCGCGCCAGGGCCGTTCCCGCAGTGACACCGTGAGGGCAAAAAACCCCAGCCCGGTTTGGGGGAAAAACGGCGGAATCGGGAAAAAAATGGAATCGGGGAAAAATAAACGGGAATTGGGGGAAAATCGGGAATTGGGGGAAGAGGCGGGAATCAAGAAAATGGGAATTGGGGAGAAAAAAATCGGGAATGGGGAAAATCCCGGGAATCAGGAAAAGAAAAACTGAGAATTGGGGGGGAAAAAAACTGGAATAAAGAAAAAACTGGGTATCGGGAAAATCACGGGAATCGGGGGTAAAAACGGGAATAAAGAAAAAAACCCTGGAAATCGGGAAAAAAAAACGGGAAAGAAAACAACAAACCAGGAATAAAGAAAAAAAAGGGAATTATGGGAGAACCGGAAATTGGGAGAAAAGGTAATGCGATCAAAGGGAACAGGGTCAAAGGTCCCGAGGGTGCTGAGCGCCTTCCAGAAGGTGCAGAATCTGTCCTGAGGGTGCCGAGCACCGTCCCGAATGTGCAGAATGAGTCCCGAGGGTGATGAGCACTATCCCGAGGGTGCTGAACACCATCCGGAGGGTGCAGGATGAGTCCCAAAAGTGCAGGATGAGTCCCGAGGGTGCTCAATGCCTTCCGGAAGGCGGTGAGCGCCTTCCAGAAGGTGCTGGATTCGTCCCGACAGTGCTGGACGCCTTCCAGAAGGCGCTGGATCCATCCTGAGAATGCTGAGCGCTTTCCAGAAGGTGCTGAGCGCCTTCCAGAAGGTGCAGGATGCATCCCGAGGGTGCTGGGTGCCTTTCAGAAGGTACTGGATCTGTCCCGAGGGTGCTGAGCACCTTCCAGAAGGTGCAGGATCCTTTCTGAGGGAGCTGAGCGCCTTCCAGAAAGTGCTCAGCGCCTTCCAGAAGGTGCTGGATTGTTCCCGAGGGTGCTGTGTGCCTTCCAGAAGGTGCTGGATCCATCCTGCGGGGTTCTAGACTATCCTGCAGGGTGCAGAGCGGTGGTGAGATTCTAGATCTCCCTGTGGGTGCTAAGCGCCTTCCAGAGGGTGCAGGATGCTTTCCGATGGTGCTGAGCGCCTTCCAGAGGGTGCTGGATCCGTTCCGAGGGTGCTGAGCTCCATCCAAAAGATGCAGAATGAGTCCCAAGGGTGCTCAGCACCATCCCGAGGGTGCAGGATGAGTCCCGAGGGTGTAGGATGAGTCCCGAGGGTGCTGAGCACCGTCCCGAGGGTGCTCAGCACCATCCTGAGGGTGCAGGATGAGTGCTGAGAGTGGTGAGCACCTTCCCAAGGGGAAAATGGGGATTTGGGGTGGGAAAATGGGGAATTGGGGAGGGAAAATGGGAACTGTCTGTGGGTATGGAGGAGCGTGCTAGGCCCGAGATACTGGCTCTCCCCTGGAGAGGAGATACTTCGCTGTAAGAGCGACACAATGTCGCTCCCAGGGGTCTTTGAGTTAGTTATGTTAAACTGTTGTGTTTCATTGGTGTTCTCCCCTGCTGCCCCACCCTGATACAGGTATCTCGGGCTTCCCCCCGCCCCTCTCCTTCCCCATAAATATCCCGGGTTTTTCTCTGTTCGAGAGATTCGCTGTTACTGGCACCCTTCACTGGAGCTCTGCCCAAATAAAGGCTTGTGCTTTGGTGGAACGCTGGACCAGCTATCTCGTCCCTTCTTCCTGTGTTGCCTGCCGCCGCCGCTGCCGAACTGAGCTGAGCTGAGCCGAAATCACTATATTATCACTGAGCTAAGCTGGAATCACTCGACTGCTCGAAGCCGCTCACATGCGCTTCAGGCTAGCCTTTCTCTAGGCTGCTTCTGGAGAAGTCGTGGTGCTCCGGGCCTTCCGCTGCCACGGCACATTCCTGATTTTTTTCCCCCCAATACCCTTTTCCCACAATTCCCGATTTTCCCTCAATTCCCGTTTATTTTTCCCCAATCCCGGTTTTTTCCCGATTCCGCCGTTTTCCCCCCAAAC
>NC_031791.1:6653722-6655392 GCF_001522545.3 Parus major
GGTTTGGGAGTAAAACTGATTCCTGCAAGGATTGGCAGCAGGGATAACAGGGATCAGGTGCTGGGATCATTGGGATCACAGGGACCATTGGGATCGGGTACCAGGATCACAGGGATCAGGTACTGGCATAATTGGGATCACTGAGATCATTTGGATCAGGTACCAGGATCACAGGGATCACTGGGATCATTGGAATCACTGGGATCGGGCACTGGGATCACAGGGATCGGGCACTGGGATCCCTCCTCCGGAGCTGCGGCAATGCCGGACATGGATTTCTTCCCGTGTGGCGCGGCTGTAATTGCAAATATTCCATGGGAAATAAAAGATTGCCTTTTGGGGCTTCAAAATTCCGGGGTTTGGAGATAATCCCCAAAAATCCAACATTTGGTGCCTCCGTGGAGGCTCCGGCCACCCCGCAGCAAAGAATTCCATGTTGGTGGATGCAGATCCCGAGGGAACAGCGTCCCTTTGTCCCGAGCAATGTCCCCGGACAGATCCTGCACCCTCGGGATGGTACTGAGTACCCTCGAGATGGTGCTGAGCACCCTGGGGACACATCCTGCAACCTCGGGTTGGTGCTCAGCACCCTCGGCACTCATCCTGCACCCTCGGGATGGTGCTGAGCACCTTCGGAGTGGTGCTGAGCACTCTCTGGACGGTGCAGGATGAGTCCCGAGGGTGTTCAGCACCATCCCAAAGATGCAGGATAAGTCCCGAAGGTGCAGGATAGGTCTCGATTGTTCTGAGCACCATCCTGAGGGTGCAGGTTGAGTCCCGAGGGGGCAGGATGAGTTTCGAGGGTACTGAGCGCCTTCCAGAAGGTGTTGGATGGGTTCCGAGGGTGCTGAGAGCCTTCCACAAGGTGCTGAGCGCATTCCAGAAGGTCCTGGATCCATCCCACGGGGTTCCAGACCATCCTGACTGGTGCTGAGCGGTGCTGAGGTTCTAGGTCTCCCTGTGGGTCCTGAGCGCCTGACAGAGGGTGCAGGATGCGTCTCGAGGGTGCAGGATGAGTCGTGAGGGTGCAGAATGAGTCCCGAGGGCGCTGAGCACCATTCCAAGGGTGCAGGATGAGTCCCGAGGGTGCTGAGCACCTTCCCGAGGGGAAAATGCAGATTTGGGGTGGGAAAATGGGGATTTGGGGAGGGAAAATGGGAACTGTCCCCACCCCAAGTGTCACAAACAGGATTTTGGGCAGGAAAAATGGGATTTAACCCTGTCCATGTCCCCAGGTGTCCCCAGGTGTGTCCCAGGTGTTCCCAGCTGTCCCCAGGTGTGTCCCCAGGTGTCCCCAGGTGTGTCCCCAGGTGTCCCCAGTGTCACTCACATTGTATTTCTGGAAGAAGGTCTGGTACCGGATGACACCGAGCCAGACGAGCAGCGTGGATGTCCCCAGCAGGATGCTGCACACGTCGTAGTCTGAGAAGTTCTGTGGGGACACTGCGGGGACAGCGCGGGGACAGAGTGGGGACAGCGTGGGGACACCACGGGGACAGCGTGGGGACAGCGCCATCCGGACAGGGCCAACACCCAGGGGTCACAATGGCCACCCAGGGGAGTCACTGTCCCCCCCCTGCTGTCCTCAGGGGTGATGTCTCTGTCCCCAGGGGTGGTGTCACAGTCCCGTTGCTGTCCTCAGGGGTGGTGTCACTGTTCCCAGGGATGGT
>NC_031792.1:0-54377 GCF_001522545.3 Parus major
AAAATCGTTATTATTTTAAATAAAAGCAAAATACAATAATGAAATCGCAAAAAACCCAGCTTTGTTCCCGATATTTTAAACATTATCTTCAATCCAGAAACTACGAACAGCTCCTCTCTGTTTCGCAGTAGCAGCAGCCCGTCCCCCTGTGCCACTCCAGACCCCGCACCCGCCTCCGGCAGCCCAGGGCGTGGCGGAAAGAACTGGCCACGACGGCCCCGCCGCCCCAGGACACCGCCGGCCCCCAGATGCCTGGCCCCGGCAGACGAGCTCACCGGCGCTCCCCCGATCGGCAGCCGCGGGGTTCCCGTCCTGGGGCTCCCCGGATCGTGCCCGCGCAGCTCCCGCCGCCGCTCGCAGCCTCACCGCCGAACTAACGCCCGCACCCCTCCAGCTCGCGCTATTTATACCCCAGGGCCGGCCAGCACAGCCGATCACAGCCCGAGGCAGCGCCGGGCCCCCCGATCCCAGCCCACCCGTTCCCGCCGCGCTCGCCTCCGCGACCCCCCGCTGTCCCCTCAGGCCCCTCTCCCGCGATCCCGCCCGCTCCCCGCCGTCTCCCTGTTTCCCTGGCAGAACCCACGGCCGGGACCTGAACGGGGAAACCCCGCCCACCCTTCCCGGGACCCAACACCACCTGCCGGGGTGGCGGCAGCACGGCTCCGCCGGCTCCCAAAGCGACAGCGGTCGGAGCGGCGCCTCAGCAGAACGGGGGAGCGGGACCGGGCTGAGGGGCCGGGCCGCGACTGAGCGGGCTGAACACGGCGGGACCGCGCCCGGATTCAAAGGACCGCTGTGATTGGCCAGAGCGGAGCAAATCTCTGAGCCTACCCGCACTGTGATTTCAGCTCCCCGCCCCCCTACAGTGCTCCGTTCGTAATTTAAATGTTTCGGGCTGTTATAGACCCTTGCATCCGTATACACGGTTTGTCATCATTTGAGTGGGAAAATTTTGGGGAGACAGGGACAGGCTGGAGCGAAACTCAGAGCACTATAGTAGGTATGAAGTCAGACTCAGGTTTTGATTTTCATGTGGTTTAATAAGGTAACAGATTCAGCTATTATACAGCAATAGAATTATTCTTTGAGATTTATAAAGGTGCAAGATCTTAATTTAGTCATATGTAGCTTTATTTTCATTATTAGCTACACAGTTCCAATTCTTTCCCACCTGAACAATAGGTCAGGGGTCAAAATAATCCATCCAGACAGAAAGCATCAAAGTACAAAAGAGCACACACAAGGAAGGGTGCTAATTCAAATTCCATGTTGGTATTTGGTCCAGTACTTTACAAAGCAAGGAAAGGTGACGTGGAGCAGTCGTGCCTGTAGAAGGAGCTGCAATATTACAAGCACACCTTTGTCAGAAGTTTGACAACCACTGGGACTGTTACTCCACCCTGAGACTCACTGTGACCCTGCAGTAGGGGAGGTGGGATGGAGAGAACAATACAAAAAGACCACAAACGACAACCCTCCAAACACTCAAGCTTCTCCACAGCTACCCAGAAATTACTTCTCTCTATTTTTAGCAAACAATGACCCAAGAGAAGCTATTGCTTCACTAAAGCCAAAAAACTTAACAAAAACATTTGCCATACACTCAGGTCTAGTCTAAAAGTAGCACATGCCTGTGGTTTGAAGAAGTTCTCATTACATTCCCCTCCACTGAACTTGCTCTCTACCCAAGCAGTCTCCCCTCGCTCTTCCCCATTTCAGTCAAGCTGCCTAAAACCCCACCCTCAACTGCATAAGCAGCACGAGGGTGCTTGCAGGGGCAGGAGTTGGACTTGCTTGCTCTGGTCTGCCCCTGCAGAAATCTGCGCAAGAAATGGGTATGAATGCTACAGAAGCTGGTATGGCCGCTCTCCTGTTCCATCTATCGGCACTGTCATCCTCAGTCGCTTTGCACCATTAGGCATTTGCAGAGTATGCTCTAATTGTAAGCACGTGCAAATACACATCCATGCACCCAATTCCTCTGGCCTCAGACATCCATCGTGCAAAATCCTATGGCTCCCTCGGAAGACTGAGGTTTTGAGGTTCTCTTTATTTTTTCCTTTATCTATTTTCCACTGACTCAAGAGGATATCTCTCATGGGCCAACACCGAGGGCTTTGTGGATGACACGACTCCTAAACAGCATTGTCTAAGCATAGAGAGAAGATGCATCCAGACAGAAATATACTGACAAGCATACTTACTTACAGCTAGTGTAAATCTATTTTCTTCAGAGAAGTAAAAATACACAGCATAGGTAAATTCTAGTAAATCTGTTCAGCCAAAATAGGAAACAAACAAACAAAACAAAACCCACAAACAAACAAGAAACCCCCAACAAACCAAAAAACCCTCCAAGCAAACCAAAACAAACTAAACCCCAAAACAATCCCAGCAAAATGCCTACTTTGGCTTCATTTACAAGTCACTGCTCTGTTTGTGCAGCAGCACAAACACAGCATCTGGAACACAGGCCCTCATACGCAGGTTGAAGCCTTCCATGCATTCAAGCCCACTGCTCTGCTGTTCCTCTTCCACCATATATTTGGTCAAGGACCAATTTCACAAGGTGCAAATAGTGAGCCTACCCTGAGACAACAATCTGTCAACTGCAGATCATTCGAGCTTAAAAAGTTTGATGGTGCCCTGCGCCATTCATGGGGTTCTGCTGTTCTGTGGTCCCAGGAATTATGAAATGCAACAGAGCGCATGGCAGCACCAAGGTGAGGGCACAGGTATCTGGAAGAAGTTAAACAGGGAAAGTAGATTTCAAATAGCATTTCTTCTGTCCTAAAGCCAGAAACACAAGTGGGGATTAAATACAAAAGAGGTTTCTTAAAGCAGCCATTCTATGAGGGGAAATTCCCGGGGACTTCGTCTTTGCAGCTTCTGGAGAACAAAAACCTACGTGACCTTCTCTTTCCATCTGAGAAGATTAGGATAGACAAATCGTTGCTCACACCAGTAATCACACCTCCACCACAAGGTGGATTCATTACCATTCATGCCTTTGAGAAACCAGGAAGAGCCACCTGTGCTCTCATAGTCAGGACTAACAAAACCAGCACCTACTGCCTGGGGGATGAAAACATCTCTGTGGGCCAGAGGGACAGCCTTGTTCAGGTAAGAAGAGGAAAGACCAACACAGTTAATGAGAAGTGTATCACAACCAAAAAATTTTCAGTGCACACAGCAGACCCATGCCCCGATATCCCTCTGTTCCTCAAACAGCACTCTTGCCAAACATCCTGCACTTACAGAGAACATTGAAGAGAAGCTAAAAGGTTACCATACCACTCCTCTAGGCTGCAGGACTTTGAGAAGCAACAAAGTATCAGAGAATACATCTCCTCTAGGGAAGCAGATGTAGGACCTAACGTCTGGGGATGAGCTGTCAGCACTTGACAGCATCCCTTTCCTTCGCAAGCTGTCTAACCAGATACAGATTTGCAGCACAATTTACTGTCTGTGGAAAAAACACTGCTAAAAATTCAAGGGAAGATGTGCCCCTACTGGCATGCTTCCCATGTGCCATTCATTTTGCCAAACACAGTGCAGGCATCTTCTGCCACACCAGGTTCAAAATCAAAATCTGTACCTCCAGTGCAAGTCACTGGCAGGCCAACAAACCTGGAACAAAACAGGCACGACGCCATGGACCTATGACAGGAACTGCGCATTTAACATGGCTAGAAAGGGTCCCCAAGGCCAGTGAGTAACTCGAGCTTCTGTTTTACTCCCTTTCCTACCTCCTTCTCCATGCCAGACCAAAATACGCTGGTCAAGAATCCATGTATGTGTTTGTCTGACAGAAATTCTGCCTTTCCTGCCTCCAGTCTACAGTGACAAGGACAACAGTGGCTAGCCCTCACAGTCCTCCTTGTGTACACGAGCCTCAGATCCCTGATTCTGAAAAGCAGTGGTGACCCTCTGTGTTCACCTGCAGCCACTCTACACCAAGACACCTCAAGCTGCTCTTACAGTTTAAAGAAAAGAACACGGGACTATGAAATGAGACTCATGGCAGGTCCTTGATTTACCCGCAACTGAAGAGCCACAGGCTCTTCCACGCACACCAGCATTGCTAGTGCAAGGCTTCAGAGTCTCTCACCAGAGAAGCGGTGCTGTCTGGGTTCAAATTTTCAAGGCTTAGTACCTTGAAATGGTGTTAAAACTAATAAATAAAATACACAAACGGAACATAAAGTACTGTCATAGCTACAAGTCATAATGGGGTGGTGCAAGAGAGAATACCAAACTGAAACCAAACTCCAGCACTTTGGGAACAGGAGTGTGCCTGAGAAGGACAGCGCCGCACGTGACAGCACTGCACCAACCCAGCAAAAGAAGGCTATGTGAAAGCAGTGGCTGGATTGCTACAGGAAAAGCTACAGATGCCCAAGTTCCAATGGCACTGTAGTGCAAACCAGTCACTCGCATCAAGGAAAATGATCCTCAGTGACAAACAGTGAGTTCTCTGACATCTGTAGTGCGTGGAAGTGTAAAAGCCACGGTGACATGCAGACAAGGAAAAAAACAAAGGATAAAAGACGTGGCAGAGCTTGGGGACAACAAAGACTCCCAGACCGAAACAGATGTAGAGATTCCTGGTCAGCCAGCTGAACCAACACGATTTTTTGGATTGATACATGCCCAGTCATGTGAGGAATTGGCAGGAAAAACAGCCAAGAGTCCCTCTTGCTAGCACACACTAGCACTTTCAGTTACAGCCCTTGGTATCTCTGGTCTTCCCCATCTGTACAAACATGCAAGAAACAGCCACCTGTAAATTCTTTATCTGCAGCACACCAAACACGTTCTGGTCGTTGGAAATGGCACATGGCAGCAGTATCAGCAAATCAGGAAGGTTTGTCCTTCCAAGAAACACATTTCACCCGTGTCATCAAGAGAACTGCTTTTTCAGTTGGCAGCATCCTGCATAAGGAAGTGCAACAGACACCACGACAGGAGATACCCTTAACAGAAGAGCAGAGCTAGAGAATCCAGTCAGGCCTAGGAAGCAGCTCTTCTGTGAGGTTTTTCCTCCCCTCTGTCACACCTCCTTAACTCAACAACCCACAGGAGAGCAGGAGGTTTCTCTCAAACCAGGCACATTGGCAGGGCATGAGTGTGTCTCCAAAGAGCATTGTTATGTGCCATCTGAAGGGAACTTCTGGGGATATTACAGATAAAATGTGTACAGGCCAGGAGACCGGACAAATGTTTCTCTAGAAAGACAGTCTCCTCCTGCACAGGGATTCTATTATTCCCTGCACATCTCTTGCTCTCTGCAAATACCTGCTGCAGAAATGCCCTGTTTGAATGGGGTTGATCATGTTTGCATGAAGAAAGGAAATGCTAAATACAATCCAGAAAGATTCCCTCTACTAAAGGAAACCCACCTGTGACACAGGTAAACTCTTGCTTCTTTTTGCCATGTGCCTTCAGGCTCCCCATCAGACTGCCTTTCGCTACATTCTTTGCTTTATTCCTTGCCATCCATCCCCAGCACAGTGCCAGTCCTCGGCATGAGAACCATGACAGCTCGAGACTGGATGCTCGGCAGGTCTGGAAGACAGCCTGGCAGCCCTTTGGCAACATCCCCACCACCCCGAAGAGTAAGGGATCTGCTCTTACAATAGCTGGTATGTGCATTCAGTACAGGACCTTCCCTGTTCAAGAACACAAATGTGGAAGGAGTGAGTGTTGTGTCACTGGGTGGCTGCACAGGGTGGCAGAACCGACTGCACTGACCAGGCACTCTTGCAAGGGCTCAGGCCTCTACAAAAGTTTGTGCAGTGGTTAAAGCTTCCTCCTCCTTCCTAGAGACTTCTTCCTTCACCAACACAGCACAGAAAAACACAGGGTCCTCAGTGCTGTCTGAACCAGAGACTGTTCCAATGGCAAAGCCAGATAGAGGACCACGACTCTGACAGCTGACAGCTGTCCTCTGACAGCTCACGACCCAGGAACGCATCACCCTGCAGCGCACCTCAGATTACAGCCTCTGCACCAAACACAAGCGATAATAGCGTTTAGATCATCAGTGACTGCATCATTCTTTGCCACTAGAAGAGCTGAGTGAGGCTACATCTCACACTTCTCGACACTGTGGCTAACCCAGTAGTTTCTTGATTTTAACTCTGAAGGTTGCCATTTGAGAGACCTGCCCCTGTTTCCGTGAGGCACCTGATGATGCCAAACACCTAAACACACGGACTCACTTCTGCAGTTCCTGGGACCCCCAGGGGGATTAGCATGCCACCTGGATTTTCTGGGCGAGGACAGTGGGGTGCAGCACGCAGAGAAGGCTAAGCCGAGGCAGCCAAACGGCCTAAGTCCCAGGCTTGCCACCTCCACTCCCCAAATGGCATAAAGCACTCGGGTGTCTTCCCTCAGCCAAGGCTGGAGAGAACTGGACTGCAAGTCACAGATACCATGGAGTGGGAAGACAAGAGACTAGAAAACAATCTCTGAGAAATATTTCCAATGGGCTTCTCCATCCTTCAGTTCTCACCAGCTGATGTGTTGTCACTACCTTTGGGTTTGGATTTAGACTTGAAGGAGAAGCGTTTGATGAGGCGGTGAGAGAAGCTACCAGCTTTCTTTCTGGCGGTGGAGTTGGCAGTGACATTGGACAAGTCATCGTGCGACTGGCTCAGGCCCACTTCCTTCTGCTTGCTCCTTCTCCGGAAGATGAGCTTGGTACCGCTCCGAAGAAAACTAACTGTAGAGACAGGAAGGAGATGGAAACCACGATAACATCCTGCGCTGGCAAGTTTCAGGGACAGGGACAGTAACAGGGACAGCCATTCTCAGATATGCAACAGTCCTTTTCCGCAGTGAGTGGCGGAAATACACAGCACAGTGGCTAATCCCAGCTTCCAAACGCAAGGCAGTGTCTCAGTTCATGACAGACTGCAATACCAACAAGCGGCCTCAGTAAACATTCCGTCTCGTGACCCCTCTACGTAAACTTCCTTTTACACAATGTCCTCACCTCAGTGGAAGCGTGCAGCATTTTAAATGAAAGCCAAGACTCATATGAATGGAAAACAAGCGAGATCAACTGAACCTGAAGACCCTAAGAGGAACATATGAGAGGGAAAAGGCCTCTCAGACCAGTCTTTCTCAAGGGCACGGGGATTAACTTTGTCATCCAGCGCCTGGAACAACTGCCCATGTTTTCATGACGTGCCCAGTCTGGAGGCACATAATGCCAATGGCTCCTTATGACTCTCACAAGCAGAAGATGGAGATGCCAATTGCTTTCAACCTCAGAAAGACACATCCAAAACCTGCACACTGTATAACACTACAATGGTATTTCCTACAGAGGGGGTTTGCTCTCCATTTTCCCTCTCACTCCCCACCCACTAGCTCTCTCAAGAATCTGGGTTGCACACCCTTCTACCCACCGATGTTCAAAAACGGGGTCTCCACAGCTCAAATCATACCTAGCTGTGACAGGGTACAACTCCTCAGAATTTGTCCCACTCTAATATTCTGAGTAATCAAGATTTTGATTTGCATTTATTTTTGTAAGTCAGCAGCACAGAAATCCAAGGTGCACCATCCACCTAACTGATAAATGTGTGGGAAGGCCAGGACAGGAGCTAGGTTGGGGCAGCCCACTCCATCATTTAAAAAAAGTGAGTTTGTGTGGACATCTTACAGTATGACAGGTCAGGGGTACTAGCTGCTTTGATAGTAGCAGAGAAGGAAGGAGGGCAATCAAGGCCCATACAATCCACACTGTTGGGCAGCCTCCACGTCCATACCATAGGTGGCCAAATTCAGAGGATAAATCATTATTTATGGACATGGGCCTGATCTGGAGATCAGGGAGAGAAAAGGGGTTCTCTGCAATACACAGGCTGCACAGGGTTCCCATATAAGAGGGCACAGAAACTTAAAATGCTACAGGAATCAGACACCTACAAATGAAGGCATTTCAAGTCATTCTGGTGGAAAAAACACGAAAGGCAGGCAGGCTTTTCCAGACTCCATCATTTTGCTATGCCGAAAGGTGGCTGCAGACCCCATGCTTGGGGGTGGAACCTGGATGTCACTTTGTCCTCGTGATACAGCTAATGTTATGGGCTCATGTTAGCTACCCTACCTAACAGTTCATCCTTACCTTTGTGATCTTTCAAGCTCCTTGTCTCAAGGGCTCCCGTGGAGCCAGTTTCAGACTCGACATCTTCCACAGATGGTCTTTCAGAGATGTCTGATCGCGTTGTCTCATCCAGCTCCTGACTGTCCCTTTGTCCCAGTGGTGATGCTTCCAGTGGCTGCGACAATTCGGTAAAATCGTGCATCTGGTCAGCTGTGCCCTCTGCCTCAGAGTCCCCATACGCTGTGGCCTCCAGAGATGCAGCATAACCCAGAGAAAGTGCCATTTCATCTTGAGCAATAGGTACCTGAAGGGGGGTTAGAGGGGCAGACAGACACAAAGACAGGATCAAAAGAATTGCATTCATCTCCCTACTTCCACCTACACCTACATACGCACGTGGCCCAGTTCAGATTATCGGTGCTAGATGGCACCGATGGACAACGGTCACTCTTTGGCTGAAATATACTGGACCGTGGCTGATTATAAAGTGTTCCGCTGAACATCCCTCACTCCCACAGCCAAGTTCAAGGAGAACTCCTTAAAGTCTCCACAAGGTTCAAAACCAGCTATGGCAGCCACATCTCTTTCTGCAGCTGCCCATTGTGAACTTCCACGGGCAGCTGCCCTGCAGACTGGCGAGGTACCTTTTAATGCTCACTGGGAAAGTGAGCATTCCGATAAGCCAGTCATCTGTGCTGGAACCTTCCCACACTGGTCCCTACAGGACAGGTTAGTTTCACACACACGTCCCTAAAAACAACCTCCCAGACTGGAAATGCAGCTCCTAACTACCAGAGACCTTGGACACTCCTGAGATGATCAGTGTACTACGTTTTGTTGGTGTCTTCTTAGCAGTCTTGTTATTCGTCTCAGTTAGCTGCCTGATTGCTGTCTCGGCCACTGGATCCAACCCGTTGGGCATATGGCTATCCCCTGAGCACAAGAAAAATACCAATGCTTGGAGAAGCAACCTTCAGCAGAGGCAAAAGGTCGCTTTCTGACCGCAATGCCTGCAATAGGCAACTTACATGCACACGAACATAGCTTCCCCACCCAGAGTTTATGACAGACTTGTCCAAATAATCAAAATGAATGAAGCTCTGTATAGCTAGCTCTTGGCTTTTTCAGGTACCTGACAAGTTTCATTTCCCACCAGGCATATAATTAAAATACACCCCTGCCCCCCTACCCCCCCTTCCCAGCCCTCGCTCAACGTAGACTTCCAACAGCTTGCTTTGGCAGCAAACATCTGCAGTGCCCTGTTCCAGACATGATCAGAGCCCCAAGTGCAGGGTGAGCAAAGTTCTTTGGGTCCAGATAGCCTGCAAAGTTCTTGTTGAGCAAGGAAACACTCGTAGTCATTGATGGATAGTCAAAGGGGAATGTCTTTTATCCCCCACATCACCACCACCAGCCTTCTGCCCCCAACTTCACTCAGGCACTTGGACATTCTCTGAAGCAGAAGAAGTAAGTGAGTTCAGGGAACTGCATTTAGACTGCCACTTTCTAAAACAGGCTAAGGAACACAGTTACTTCAGCAAGAGCCTCAAATTTCCAAGCACTTACGGCTACCGCTGGGCAAGTGGCCGTGAGGACAGCTGGTCTCCAAAAGCACTGTTGTCTTCTTTTCAGTCACTTCCACTTTGGAAGGCGACCTTGATGGTGAATCTTTACAGCAAAAGAGACACCGAGATACCAGTAAGTGGAAACAAAGCTTACACGACTATTCTATCATACTGTGCCCCCTATACACAACCCCAAAAAACCTCAAGCGAACATTCGGAGAGCCTGCAAGGCAGCGCTGTAAGGCTTTGAGGCAGCAAAGCAGTAAGAAGCCCACTGGGAAAAAATCAGAATCACAGAATGGTTTGGGTTGGAAGGGACCTTTAAGACCACTTAGTTTCAGCCAGACTGCCCTTAGAGCAGGTTGCTCCAAGCACCATTCAGCCCGGTCCTGAACACTTCCAGGGACTGGGGAAACTACAGCTTCCCTGGGCAACCCGTGCCAGTGCCTCAGCACCCCCAGAGGGAAAAACTTCCCAATGGCTAATATAAATCTACTCTCCTTCAGCTTAAAGCCATTCCCCCTTGCCTTATCACTGCATGCCCTTGTAAAAAATCCCTCTTCAGCCCTCCTGTAAGCCCCTTTTAGGTATTGGAAGGCTGCTTGCTATAATGTCTCCCCAGAGCCTTCTCTTTTCTTGCCTAAACAGCTCCAATTCTCTCAGCCTTTCTGCACAGGTTGGTGTTCCAGGTATGTGACCAACTTAGCGGTCCTCCTCTGGACTTACTCCAACAGGTCCATGTCTTTCATGTGTTGGGGGGGCCAGTACTCAAGGCGAGTACTCAAGTACTCTCACAAGAGTGGAGCAGAGGGGGAGAATCGCCTCTCTCGACCCCCTGGCCACGCTTCTTTTGATGCAGCCCAGGACAGGGTTGCCTTGCTGGGCTGCAACCCTGTGAAGCAGGCGCACAGCAATACCTCATTCGTGTAATTTTCCAGCCCCACCTCTTGGAATATCCAGCACCACCAGGATGCCAGACCACAAGCAGCAACAACCCCTAGTAAGCCAGGTCAACATGCTTTTGGCTCCGCATTCAGTATGTTCAACCTAACTTCTTTAGCAGTGAAGAAACTAGAGAAAGCATGGCTAAACACTCAGCCTGACATCACACAGAGGTTATGTGGTGGCATATGCATTAGACCTCCTACCACCAAAAGGGTGTGCGAGAGGCTCATCCCTCCCTCACCTCCCCCCAGACGCAGAGCTGCGTCAATTCTCTCCCCTTGGGCTACACAAGAGTTTCCAGGCAGCCACAAAGACTCTAGGGGAACAGCAAGGACTCCTGTGTTCCGACCCACGCACCACAAGGAACATGTAAAGCGTGAACCTGCAATAACTGGATGTGATGGCTAAATGGTTTTGCTGCTGCTGCCTTCACGAGCAGCCATGGGAGTATCGCAGCTAAGTCTGTCCTGCCACAGGAGCCACCTGTACAATACACCTGCTGCTGCGCAGCCTCACCCAGTTTGCAGTCTGCCTTGGGCCGGGACTGAATTGTGGTGACAGTAGTCACAATGGTGCCATCAGGCATGATGGTCCGGTCCATCTCCACCTTCTTAGTGGGGGTGATGCTGGTTCGCAGAGATGGGGCGTGTGGAGCATTCAAAGATGCTGGAGACTCCTGGAACAGCAGCTATAAAGAGTAAAGCACTGCTCAGAGAGGCACTCTTCTTCCCAGATGGAAAGGCAGGCATGTTTGGGCAACAAAAGCTAGGGCTCTGGGCACCACAGAGCCATCCCCAGTACAGTATCAGTTCAATAGCGGGAGGCTCAGGGACTGAGGGTCAGATGACATCCACCCCTCCATGGCATAAGGGTCTGCTAGTCCTCTGTGCCAAGCTCAGGTCCAAACATGCGTGTCTCCAGCTAGAGGCTCACGTTATGAACGCTTCCGGAGTATGCGTGTGTGCAGAGCTTGTGGGGTCATCAGCTCTGCATTACCTCCAATGTAATGGCAGCTTCAGCTGTCAGTGACTGTCCAGCTCCTGGGGCCAGTGAGCAGACCTGTCTTCCAGATGGTTGCTTGCCCAAAGAATCTATCAAAAGCGTGGCATATGCCAGCAGCACATCTGCAAGAGGGAAGAGTAAAAATGGAACACTTCACATGACCTCAGCACTGTTGCCCTAAGAATTAAACCTTCTAATCTTGTTTTCATAGTTTCTAACCACTTTCCCAGGAAAGTAACTATAAACATAGGTGTTTGTACATTCCATTAAAGAAATGTCTTTTGATTAACGTTTCTCACGACCAGTGTAGTTAGGATAATTAGTAACCTAATTATCCAATCCCTGGTCATTGTCAAAAATCTATAACTACGGAAACCACAAAATAAATCACTCTCTTTTTTCTATCACACATTGAGCTGTGTCTGTGTGAATCACTCCGTGTCCAATGGCAACACAGCACCTCGCACATCTCCAAGGTAATCTCTGCTTTAGGGAAGCAGCCCTATGGGCCAACACAGCAGATCCCCACAACTCCGCTAACTCCCAAGTTCAAGAAGGAGAAGGGGCAGGCAGTGCTCCCTCCCTCACTCCTCTTTAACAATTCAGGTATCAACTCCCTTTAAAAGGGGAGCACTGTGTGGCCTCCATCAAAAATAGATGCTGCAGTTAGTCCCCGACTGAGTACAAAAGAATAGTTAAGAGCCTTATGCAAAGCTCTCCTAACACAAGAGGCAAAATTCCGCATTCCTCTCCCTGCTTCAGAATGCAGACAGGCAGGCCACAGGAACCTCCTGATTCAAAGTCAGCCCCAGACCGTTTCGGTAAAAAGAGAACCCAGAGTTACTTCACCCAGTCACAGAAGCTCACATAAAGCTAAATATGAAAAATCCTTTGCAGAAGTCATCACATGCTGTACCGACAGAGAACTACCACGAGCTTAAAGCACAGTGAATCCCTTAGGCATTTTTGCCTCCCCATCTTACAACCCAACTAATGGCTGCTCATACTCACTTCCCCCTCCGTCGCTGTTCCCCAGCACCTGTAGTTTCAGTTCTTTGCTTCTAGGTCCCAACTCCCTGTTGAAACCAAAGATGGACTGGTATTAGGCACTCCTTTTTAAAATGGCCATGGAGCAAACAACTGCATTCTTTATCTTCCCTCCCTCAAATGTCACACGTCTCATCACTCTCTCCAAAGTTTCAGTAGCATGCACTACCGTGGAGGACATGACTAGAACACCAAATAACACGAATGAGAACTACCCTGCAGAGCTGTGTAGGGTTGCCAGTGGAAGTTGAGAGGGGAATCCCTCTGGAAGGCTGTTCATGCTTACAGCCCCATTGCACCTCCTGCACCTACAATCAGTGTTTCTGCCCATCCAGTTAAAACACAGAGCGTTCAGTGAAGCGAGAAATATGTATGTGAGCTGGGGCAAAATGCCAGAATCAGCAGTCCAGCACAGGGGGATCACAAATGGACAGTCCTGTGGTGCAGACTTCACCTCAGCAGCATGCACATCAGTTACTGCAGCATGGCAATGTTACCCAGAGACTGTGCCGGTCCACCTATGCTCTGCCAGCCAGAAGGAGAGCAGACACTTACAGAAGGAACTCGTCATTCCATTCCATCTCTCCTGCAGCACTGACACTGCCACCTGTCATTGGCCTCGTCCACTTCTGCTGTGGGGGGCTGTCTAGCTCCGCCATGCAGCGTATCTCCCCAGTTCCTGCAACAGACAGACAGAGGGCACATGTGCACTCATCAACAAGAGGCAGTGTATCATCAGGCACATGGCCCTCTTTTCCATTCAAAAGCACCCAAAACATCCACTCGCTCCAATCCTGCCACCTGCATGCTTGGCCCTGTGGGTCAGCAAGGGAGGTTTTCACACTTACCTCCCTTCCCCTGGCAGCCCAAGTTCAGCACTCGAAGATTCCGGAGCAACAGCTTAGAACCCAGAGGGGCTGCTGCTACTCCAGACAGGGACTCTCGAGTCAACTTATTACTGGGTACCTGAGGAATGACAAGAGCAAGACCGATACCTTTATCGTTCACTTGCCAGCAGATAGCAGCAAGACGGATCATCCTTGTATCTATTAAGTAGCTCCTCACACCAACACAGGGGAATACTCGCAAGCATCAAGGAATGCTTGCAGGTATCCAAAGCTACTGACCTCTAGTGGGCCCTCATGTTATTTCAGATGAGAAGTTTAAGGCAGACAGAAAAGAAGACAAGGAAGAACAAGCTCGCTGGCTACCAGATCATCAACTGATGATGACAAACCATGGGCCATTCCACACCTGCAAAGGCTGCCCTGGACAGAGCCTTGGTGATCAGAGCAAGGGCGACTGCCAACGGAGAGACGTACCTCAGGCAGTCCAGCTCTGCAAGCACATGGCTGACAATGAGCATTCAAGAAAAAAAGTGGAAGGAGTTGCCCTTGGGAGCAATTTCTAACTATCCCTATGAGTCGTGTCACAGTACCCAAACTCCTATGACAGAGCAGGCCGAGATTCAGCTGTTGTCCAGAAGTGAAACTCAGCTCTTGGTTTCCTGCCTGACCCTCAGCCCTCAGAAGTGTCTTGGGGGCCTGTGTCTGAGGAACAAGAATGACATGAGAAGAGTGACTTACTGCACTGGCTCCAGTTGTGCAGGCCATCAAATTCACCATCATGGCTGGCTTCGTGCTGACAATGGTATCCTCAATCAGATCCTTTATAGTGGACAGATTCGCTCTCCCTTCATCCTTCTCTCCGTAAATCAAGAGGAAATGCAGGAAAGTCATAAAAAAAAAGGACACCTTTACAGCTCCACCTGCCTCTCAAGTCTCTAATATGCTACACAGTCATTCTCCCATTAATAACCTCCTAGATACTCTTCCCATATTCCATACCCATCCTCCTCGGTGCTTAAAGCTTCTGTGTAGCAGCTCAGGCAAACGCAAGCTTTCTAAATGTGACAAACTAAGCCTCTACTTCTGTACTTTATCTAGTGTAAATTTTTACAATACAGCTTTTATAGTCTGTCACATGCTCACTACCTCAGGAGATAGTGCCACCACACTTTTGGGAAAACAGTCGAATTCCTGTATCTACTCAGGATAAAGTAACAATGGTGTCAATAAAACAACGAATCTACCAACCTATTTGGATCACGGATGTGCAAGCACATCCACATTCTGTTCATTAAACCTCTAACCCAGGGATTCCCCACATTAATCTCTTAAATCTTAATCGCTTCTAAAAAACCCAACCAAACTTAACCAACATAACCAAGCTAACACAACAAAAAGCAAACACCACCTCACACATAAAAAGAGTAGCAGCTTGTTTTGCAGCTCTACGTCTGACAACGGAAGGAGGAACCTACATAGAAAGCCTTCAATAGATACTGGTACCACCTCAGTCCTCTTGAGGATGCTGTTTTGACTCAGCTGAGCTAGTATGGATTCCAGGATGAAAGAATCCCCTCCACTGCCTTAAAGGGCCATGGCAGTGAGTTGCCAACCCTTCTCCTCCACAGCAACCTGCCTTCTAGCTGTTTCTGCTCCTTACTCCCTTCCTCCACTCAGTCAGCCTCTCACTGTTGGCCACTCACCTCAGGAAGCTCAAGTCGTGGAAGAACCAAAAGGTCCAAGTCTGGTCTGTCTTTGAATGTCCATGACACTAGGAGACCCTCATTCTGTATCTCCTCCAAGTGGATCTCCACCTGGCCCAGAACAAATATCCACAGTTGGAAACGGTTTCTGTTTATACTAGGTGATTTTTGCCCCATTCCAAATTCAGCGACTGAAAGGCCCTCAAGCCAGTGCAACAGTAAAAACCAGAACATAAGAACACAAGTACTTCCAGACTGACAGGATGAAGCAGCTGCAGAAGCCTCAATGCTCTATAGTGATATCTGGCTTCCTCACTGCTGTTGGATTCCCAGGCACCACCAGAGAGAAAAATGATCTGTTATTTCTTTGACTGAAGAAAAAGCCTGCAGTACAATCCAAAAGTGCCCAACTGGACACCAATACATAGGATATTTACTGAGCTACATACATCAATCAGCTGTTGTCAAATGTAAGCACAACTATTTATAAGTTAGCAATGGATCTCTAGGAGACAGTCCTCAGGCTGAAGACCCATCCGGGTCACCATTAGGCTGCAACAACAAACCAGACTGTACACCATCCTGTAGTTTAGGTGAAGTTAAAAAGTTGCACACCCATGTGTCCATAAAAGCATCATTAAAAATAATGCATAAATAAATAATAAATAAATAAAAATAATGCATAAAATAAAAGCATCATAAAAGCATGTAACAGACAGAGGCAGAGCCACACAGGAACTGAACCGAATTGACCGTAGAGCACTACTAAAACCTGGGTAACGAAATTCAACATAGTTCTCAATTGCCAGGTTGACATTTACCGACAACACAGAAGGTCATCGGACAAAAGCAACAGATATGAGACACAGCGGTCACGTAAGAAACCAAAAGGAGGTGTGCAGCATAGACAGGGCACAATTGGGAACACAGTACTTGAAGTATTCCAGAACACAGGCAGGCATGCGGTAATCTATCCAGCATTTCATAAAGCAGCGGCAGCAAGACCTCAATTAGAATACCACATGCAACTCCTTAAATGAACAATCAACCCAAAACTTCACCAGGCGCAGACAAGGAGACCTAGAAAATGCCAGTAAGTAGAGGAGCAATCGGATGAGATGTGAAAAAGGGGACCTCTCAGAGATGAAAAGCAACTGCAGTTGCCCAGAACTAGATTGGCAGCAGGCACAGTACATGCTAAAGAGAGAGGAGGTCTCTGGAGCTCTGGAGGACATGACTACAGTACAGAGGTACAAAATCAAACTAGAATGACCTGATAAAAGTAGGCTGAAAATTTTCATAAAGCTTCTGAGAGCAAAAGAGTTCCAGAAGAAGCTTCAAACTGCCTGCAACAGCATGGGATTGGTTTCTGCTACCGCTGAGTTACTTCTAATTTTGCCGTGTCTATTTTTTCAGTATTTTTTTTTTTTTGGTGCATATATGAGCACACTGCCTCCAAGCAAAGTATCATCTCCAGTGTTACGTCCTTCATCATGATGGAAACAAAATCACATTCCAGAGAATCAAAACCAGCCAGAAAGTAACTATGGAGTTACCACCCATTGTGATTTCAGAGCTTTTTTGCTGGGAGAAGCATCTCCGATATTCAATGCCCAGAAAAAGCTGTGTTGTGCTCCAGTGAATGTAATGAGGGGAACTGACAAGCCCATAGATTTCTTTTTCACACCCACTACCAAGACACTTACACACTTTCATACATCCACAGGACATACCTTTCCCCTTCCATTATGCCACAAGAGGAATTGAATTCTCTGGACTTCCCACTTCTTAAATACCCTCTTCAAAGTCAGTATAGAATGCCGCAATGTCTCAAAACTCTCTAGGATTTCTTACAGCTATGTTTCATAGCCAAAATCTGCAGATGAAGACTCTGAAGACAAGACTCAGCATGCAGATGGGGAATATTTGCCACCTCACCAAATGTTAGTGACTGCACACTGCTTCTTCCAGCCCAACAAGGCCTTTATTTGTACTGAATCAGGTCCTCCTTCCTCAAACAGTGTGGGACTAGGTGGAGGAGTAAGATCAATGTCTAACTTCTTATAACCCTTACCTGAGCCTGCAGCACAGCCAAAGTGACATGATACGTGTCCACAGAAACAGCAACTGGGGACTGTTGAGTAACAGAGACAGGGAATTTCACAGCTTCAGCTGACAGATGGCAGCACAGCACCTAAAAAGAAGAGATGAATTTACATCCTGGCAAGAGGCAGCTATGTTATTCTCACCAAGTTCCACAATGCAAACCTGACACTTCAGACCCTGTGCTGTGACAAGAGCTCTCTTCTGCTCTCCACAGCAGGACTCTGATGTTTGGGTTCGGCATTCATACATCCTGGCTCCACCAACGCAACTTCCCTCACAGAGCTCACCGATGTGCAGCTCCAGAGCCTCCAAACAGGAGACAGGCTTCCAAACTCCTTCAAACAGACCTCACCCAAAACCTGCTCGGCTCCACCACCTCCATCACGAAAGCCTCAGCAGCCTCTGTAGAACACACCACCAATGGAGAAACACCACACTGTACATTCAGAACAGCAAAGCCTTACCATGCTGTGGTCCAACTGTCCCTTGCATGTCACACAACTTATATTTGTGGCTTGTGGTAACTGAGGACCCTCTTCAAATATGATCTGCACTGAACTCTGCAAAGAGAAAACTCTGTTAGTTCCCAGAGCCACCCAATGTCAGGTTCCACAGACACTCCAGTCTGTTTTCACAAACCAGCACCCAGAACTATTGCACACTGTAATTCTACCCACCTCAGCTTGTCCATACAGAGAACGGAAACAAGGTGTCCAGTTAAAGCTTGAATTCACAAGCAGATATAAGCACCTCCAAGAAAGGCCAAATCTCACCCAGAATCTCACATAAGACAAAGTCCTCCTGGACAACTTCCAGACCTCGCTTCAGAAAACAGCTTTTAGACCCAGCAACTCACTGAGAGAGTGCTGCTTTCTGAGCAGACATGCCCCAGACAAGGATCAGCTGCAGCAGAAACTGAAGTGTGGCCCTCCAGGGGCCTCCATGCCAATTCAGCCACCAGCTAATCTTCCCTTTACAGGAGTCCTAAATTCTGGAACTTACACATTCTGGTCATTTTGTGAGAATCTCAGTAATTCAACACATGGCAGAAAAGTATGGCGTATCACGTTTGGGAAACTGGCAGCACTTTGACATGATGACTATTGCATTGTGATAAGAGGGGCATGGAAGCAGAGGGCGAGTTTCTACAGGGGAACTGGGGAAGCACCAAGCGCAATGGCAGAAGACACTTCACACTGAATTCAATCTAGAGTTTGCCACTGTGAAAAAGGGGGATGCTTTTCCTATCTTGCTGGAAAACTCAAACACAAGTTTGCATCATATTCTTCAAGACTTTAACTGCTTTGTCTTCAAATATGTTAGCTTCATGCTAACCTTTTTTAGCTCTTGATTTTCCTATACAACTTAACAGAAAGGTAACCCCTTCCCACTCACACGACAGAAAAAAAACCGAGATCACAATAGACCTTGGACTGTTTTGGACCACTGTTTCTGTGGGCATTAAGTCCCTGCCTTGCAGGTAACACAAGCTATAATGCAATTATTTCCACATGGAATCATCAAGGCATACTGTCCTTCGTGAACTTCAAAACTACAGCTAATACAATGGCAATACTGGGAGATTAAAGAAAATAAATACCGGAACATTTCGAAGAGCTTGCTGTGGAAACGTCAGAGTGACTACAGTGTTGCCCCAACCCGCATTAAACGACGCGTGGTAACCCGCTCCGCTCCCTCCGCGCTCGCATACCGCAGCACACTCCCGGCGCAGGCCGCGCTGAGCCGTCCGCACGGCTCCTGCTGTCTAAGGGCTCCTCCGGCCGGAGCGCTCTGCGGGGAAGGGCTGTCCCGACCCCGCGAAGAGCAGGCGGGTGGGCCCGCCTCAGCTCGCTGCCGCTCCCCGCGCGCCCCCGCTCGTGCCCTGCCATACCCCGTGCCGGCGCGCCTGGCTGTTGAGAGCTCGCACCCAAGCTCGCTGCCACTGCTCCCGTAGAGACCTAAGGGCGAGAAGCGCCGCGAGCAGCGCCCGGGCTCCGGCCTCCTCCGCCGCCGGTCCGCGACGCCGTAGCGTTCGCAGGGCCGTAGAACGCCAGTACTGCAGCAGCCAGGCCGCCACGGTGAGCAGCGAGGCGGCGAAGAGCAGCACCAGCGCGGCCCAGCCCAGGTCCGGCCCCATGGCACTGCGCGCGGAGCTCACGGCGGCGCGGCGGGCATGGCGGGCGGGCTGCGGCGCTGCGCCGCTGGCAACACCGGGTGCACGTGGCCCCGCCGCAGCCCCGCACACGCACCCGCCGCCGCCGCCTCCTTCCTTCCGGCGCGGTGGAGCACGCGCGCCTCCCGCGGCCCGGCGGAGCCGCCCAAGCCGCTCTGCGCCGTGCCTGCGGGAAGGCTGTGGTACCCGGTCTGAACGGCAGGGGAACCTCACGGCTGCTGCCGGAGCCTTCTCTTCTGGGGGGCTGAAATAGCAAAAGAGCCGCGATCTGAAAGCCCAGCTCCCCACCGAGCTTTCCGAGCTCCGATTAACGACGCTTTTCTCTTCACATCACGCTCTTTTCTGCCGGGAGTCATTGCCCTGTTCCCAGCAGGCACGCAGGACACACCAGCAAGGCGGAACCTTTCCGTTCGTCTGCTCCCGATTGCGCCACTCTCAAGCAACACGAATTTTGATCACCTCCCGACAGTCACAAACCAAAGTAGCAGCGGCCTCTGGCCAGACATGCTCCCCCTCCACCTCTGTGGTGTGCTTTCCTCCCCGGCAGTACCATGTGCCTGCCTCAAAGTTTATTTAAAGTTTACAAGATCGCTTTTGCATACGTTCAACTGACAGCAGAGTAGGCCTCTCAACACAGCAGCAGCTCCCCAGGCGGCCAAAAAGCCATCAGAAAAATCAGATAAAGCCATCAAAACCTATTTCAGGTTGCCATACAGGTTCAGGGCACGTAAAAGTTCTTGCTGCTACCTAACTTCCTGCTCCGTCTCCCTTCTGCTCATCGACTCACAGCTTTGTGAACATAACAGTGAATAAACATTGAGCCCATCCTGCCTTCCCCTCCCCACCGCCCAAAAAATGCCCCGAGGGCCCAACAGCAGTTACAGATTCCCTGACAATCAAAAATCTCCAGTAAGGTATTTTACTGAATTTTGCCGACATCTGAGGAAGCACGTGGGGAAACGAACCCGACGGCCGCTCGCTTTTCCGCTCGCGCATTCTGCACTTCGGCAACATGGCTCGCCGCCCCGCCGGCCGGCGGTGACCGCGCTGGCCGCGGCTCGCCCGCGGCCGCACACAAGCGCCGCTCCCCAGAGCCAGGCAAAAAAGCTGTTCCGGCTGGCAGCCGTCGGTCATTCAGCACCCCCCGGTGCCACCCGCCCGCCCTCCGCTGCGGTTCATCCGCTCCCCGCGTGAGAGGAAGTGACGTACCTATAAAACGAGCGGGGGAAGGGGGGACTAAGGTGGCCATGGCGGTTGCGGGCATTGCGGGGCGGAGTCCGTGGCGGGGCTGTCCCTGGGCGAGTGCTGCTCCCGGCGCAGTTTCGGAGGAGCGCCGCGGAGGAGGAGGAGCGCCGCGGACCTTAGCGCCGGCGACAGCCGCCTCCACACGGCCCTTTACGCGGCTGAAACCGCTACCGGTCCTGGCCGTCGTGCGAGCAGAGCTCCGTGCCTGCGGGAATCTCATGCCAGTGCCAAAGATGGCGCCCCCGATACGCCGCGGGGGCCCCGCGCATCCGGCGCCGTCCGAGTAGCGCCCGGCCGGGAAGGGCAGCGCCCCCGTCCGGCCTCGCTCCGCGCCCTTGGCAGGGGCAGCGCCCGCCGTGGCCATGGCGGCCTGGCCTGCCGTGCCCCTCCTCATCAACCTCGGCGGGTCGCTGCTGGGCTTTGCGGCCACGCTCACGCTGATCCCGGCCTTCACACAACACTTCCTCGCCGCGCGGCTCTTCGGGGAAGACCTCAACAAGACCTCAAGGCGGCCCGTGTGAGTAGCGCTGTCCCCCGGTGCTGCCCCGCGGGGCCGGCCCGGGCAAGGCTGACTGCCCCCGCTCTACCTTCCAGCCCCGAAGCACAGGGCGTGATCAGCGGTGCCGTGTTCCTGATCATCCTCTTCTGTTTCATCCCCGTGCCCTTCCTGAGATGTTTTGTGGAGGAGCAGTGCGCGGCCTTTCCTCACGATGAGGTGAGGCTCGTCTGGTGCTGCAAGCGTGGCAGGCAGGGGCAGGGAGTGGCCACCGGTGACCGGGGTCCTGTTCTCTGTCCTGCAGTTCGTGGAGCTCATCGGTTCGCTCCTTGCCATCTGCTGCATGATTTTCCTGGGCTTTGCAGATGATGTTCTGAACCTGCGCTGGCGCCACAAGTTGCTTCTTCCTACCATGGCTTCTCTCCCACTGCTCATGGTTTACTTCACCAACTTTGGGAACACGACCATTGTGGTGCCTAAGCCCTTCCGGCTGCTGCTGGGCATGCATTTGGACCTGGGTAAGTTATGAATCAACAGAAACAGTCATCCACAAGGAGTCAGTGGAAGGGATCACATGAAGCACTTTGTGCTGCAGAGGGAGCAAAGGATTTGCTTAAGTAACCAGTAAGAGAATGGCACTCCACCCACTAAACATTAGGCCGGAAAGAAACCCAGCATACATTCAGCTGTGCATAGACAGGCACCAATCATTTTCCCATGAACCTGGCAATGCAGGTGAGTACTGGGGCACACAGCACATGGCTGACAACACCGGGAAGTTAGAAAGACAGAAAGGGCACTACAGCTGGCTGCCATGTCACAGCAGTTTGCCGCAGTCACAGTGCTGTACATACACGTACACTTGACAGCTAACTCGTAAGAGAGGAAGCAGTCTACTATGTGAGAGGGGAAGCTACCACTCTCAAAACTCACTGAGATTGTTAGGTAATAGGTTGTTGTATAAAGCAGGAAGCAAGCACTTCAGTGAATTGGTCTAGGGCCTGCTTTGCCTCCAAATACTATATCATTTGGCTTGCTCTGATCTGCAGGTATCCTCTACTACGTGTACATGGGTATGCTAGCAGTGTTCTGCACTAATGCCATCAACATACTCGCTGGAATTAATGGAATTGAAGCAGGACAGTCACTGGTGATAGCTGCTTCCATTATCATATTCAATATTGTAGAGCTAAACGGTAAGGAAAATAACAAACATTTGTGGGCACAAAAAGCAAAGGGAGATTGAATTCTAGATTTCAGTAGCTGGTATTACTAAAAATGAACCATCTTGTCCTATCACAAACACATGTTTTTCTTTTTTCTATAGGGGATTATCAAGATGATCATATTTTTTCTCTCTACTTCATGATTCCCTTTTTTTTTACCACGCTGGGCCTATTTTACCACAACTGGTAAGAGGATAGACATTCAGAATTTGTTTGGAAGCATCCTTTCCCTCTAGTTTCTCCCTTTTTCAACAAACAAAACCACTTAACAATGTGCAGGTGGAACACTGGAGCATAGAGAGGCTTCTTGCCAGAACCAAGAATACAAAGCATCAATGGAGCTGTAGTTTTTCTTTGTATTAGAACAATTGCAGTCACACCAGCTCACCCAAACACACAGGATACACTCTCTCCTGTGCCTCACTGGCTGTCTTTTCATACCATATTCTCCACAAGTCAGGAGGTGGGTGGCAGTCCTGCAGTTCTTAGAATAAATACCTACAATTGTTTTTACTGTGTAGATCTGCTGCAGATACCCATTGACCTCTAACCTGCAATGTGGGCATACATTCAGTAGTTATAAATAGTCATTTTCGTGGCAACGGCAGTCATGTCAGACCTTTGCTTTTCTGCTCCATGGATTGCAGGTACCCATCTCGAGTATTTGTTGGGGACACCTTCTGCTACTTTGCTGGCATGACCTTTGCTGTGGTGGGGATCTTGGGACACTTCAGCAAAACAATGCTGCTTTTTTTCATCCCACAAGTACTCAACTTCCTCTATTCACTGCCTCAACTCTTCCACACCATTCCTTGTCCCCGTCACCGGCTACCGAGGTAATGTACCCAGTGACCTATAGAGGTACTACAGGTTATGTCTTTTACCTCCAACACCAGCTGAGAAAGGTGGTGGAAGGTGCTCTTTTTAAAAGCCATCAAAATATGTTTTTTCTTTAAAAGACAGCAGCTCACTCTGTCAGCTACAGTCAGATCATACAGTAGAGGTTTCTCAAAGAAGTGAACATTTCTGACCAGTCCACCCCTCAGATACAGAATGATTTTTAACATCATGATTCTGACCTACAAGATCGAGAGAAATTGACACAGGCTTCTTTTAATGCTGCGGCAGTGGGATCTGCTAAGATTTCATAGTAGCAAGCATTTTGTAGCACTGTGCCACATCAGCAATTCTCTCTGCAGATGTTAGATACTTCTGTTTTATTCTTTAAACTACACAGCTTATATTGGGGCTACAATGGAAAGGAGTCTTCTCTGCCCCACTTGAGGAGCTAGATACCAGCAGCTGTTGTTAAGTACATCAAGTTATTCCTGTTTCTTCCACCACTGGATTTCTTTCTTAGCTGTGATTCTAAGTCTGCTCACAAAGTGATCTATCTCCTTTTTTTTTTATTATTTTAAATGTTTCTTTTAGGCTTAATCCTGATACAGGGAAGTTGGAAATGAGCTACTCCAAATTCAAAACTAAAAGCCTCTCTGCCCTGGGAACAAACATTCTGAAGGTAATATGTGGAAAACATTTAAAATTCAGATACATTTTGAGGCAGTCATCAAGTGCAACAGAAACAGGATGGGAGAAAATGCAGAACTTTTGGGTTCAGTAGTTATTGACTGGCTCAGATCTGGAAGAAAGGCTGTTACCATCCCTCACAGTCACTCTATTGTGTTAATAATTGTTCTTTCAGAATAATCACACATAGAAGTGCCCCAGGACCATCATAGCCCTGTCATGTCTTTTCAGAAAGAGCATAACCAGGATTTCAGGGCTGGTACAGCAAACGGTTCTTGAGCAAGACTAGCTAGTGAACACCAAACATACCTGGTAAAATAGTGTGCAATATTTCTTTCCTCAGGTAGTCAAGATCTTGCACTTAGTAGATGTGAGGAGTGGAACAGATGAAGATGGTGAATACACGGAATGCAGTAATATGACACTTATTAATTTTGTCATAAAGCTGATCGGACCTACCCACGAGCGAAATCTCACTCTCCTGTTGCTACTCATTCAGGTCAGACAAAGGGTTCCTCCGGTAGAAAGATTTACTCTGCAATAGAAACAGATCCAAGCCAGTCTCAAGAGTTTTAAGGGGAAAGGGGAAAGTAAGATAGCATGCTCTTCACATAAGTTGAGCTGTGGAGCTTGGGGAGAATAAGAGGCTTACACACCTCAAGGAGGAAAGAAATTGACACAGACCTCCCTGTTCACTGAGAGCTTATAATAAAAAGTCAGAAGGTTAGCTTAACATTCACAAGGCAAGAGTCCATTGGTTACAAGAAAAACCTGAGCACAGCAGAGTGCCTTGTCACTGACTAAAAACAGCCTTTTGGTATGTTGCTGTTTTTCAGTAATACCAAATAACAGTCTCAGAGTTACCTCTGGGAAGTGGACTTGTGTAAGCGTGGCACATGGCTTAGTGGTCCCTCAGTCTGAGGATCATGCGGTGGGAGCATTTTGAAGCCACTTGTAGCACAAGGATATGTTTCACAGATCCTGCCACTACCTCTATTCAGCATGTGAATTCTCAAACATAGTGTAGTAAAAACACTGCGTTTCAAAAGGCCTGCATTGGTTAACTGCCCACAATAAAATCCTTCTTTTCATCTTCAGATTTAAGATAAGGGATTCTTATTAGGAAAGAGACACTTAGCCAGATTTTGATTTGTGAGGAAGGATTTTCAACAGAAGCCTGTTGAGGGCTCAGGCAGATGACGTCGGGGATGGGAGAAGACAGGAAGTACATAGCACTTACCTTGATCCCAGTCACCACAGAGAAGTGACAGCACCTTATTGTAGGGATGCTGAATTTCAGCTTTGACATAAGGTATTTTCCATTACAAATATTTTATTATAATATAGGCTCCTTAAGGGAGAAAGAGTTACAAACGTTTATCTCATCCACCTGTTCTTAGAATGTGACTGTGTGCAGGCACATGAAGAAATCTCCCACCGATACCTAAAATCCTCAAAGAGACAAGGTCTTTGGATAGACTTCTGCCATTTATCTTCCTATACATAAAAAAAAGAAGCCTTTTTGTTGCCGTTTTATGAAATGAGGCATGCTGGAAAGCTTAGCAAATCCATTTGGAAAGGAGAAATCCGATAGCCTGTAAACCATTCAACAATATAATGTTTCTGTTACGTGTCTGATTTTTACCTAGGTCCTTGGCAGCACGATTGCATTTTCGATCCGGTACCAACTAGTGCGCTTGTTTTATGATGTCTGACTGGACTGTCAGGAGCAAGGGAAAGAGTTCTACCTGCCAGTCCATTTTCTCCACTTGCTTGACCAAATGATTCAACTGATCTTACTCCCAACCCTCTGAGAATCTCAGAATACCTGTCAAAATGCAAGCAACTGCTTTGCGTGGGCTAGTTTTGAACTGGAATGTTTTTTGTGCACCAAAGGCTTTTGTCCAGTTCTGTGATGGAAAAGATTCACTGCTACTTGGACATCATTGTTACTAGGAATACCTTTTAGAGGGGAAGCAAATGTCAGCACTCAGGGAAAGTGGGAAAGTTGGAATCTCTATACATCTAACAAAGACATTACTGCTCACTAAGAGAGAAAACAGCAACTTTAATTTCTGTGAGCAGAATGAGTAAACGAGACTCCATGCCTAGCTTCTCCAATCCTGTTTTTGGTCCATGGACATAGAATGACACGTTATAACTCATACTCAAAACTCAGAGCGCTCCGAGAATAAAATAATTCATGGTACCCTTTCCCCTGCAGTGCTTTGCTTCAACAATATTGACATGCAGCGAAACTAGGTTATGTGACCCATCTCTACCTATCGACCCTGTTAGGCAGCTGATCATTTCTACAGTAGACTCCCTCCATTTTTATGGCTATTGAGAATGTTCCTGCTGATGAACTTTTAATTCTGAATACCTTTATTGTCTCACTTCCTCCCTGGAAGAGGACATGTCTGGAATAGGCTAGCAGAGTAAGGATCACCATGTCCTTGTCTTAATAGGGTATCACTAAGACCCTTAGATTAACGTGGAACTGAGACCCTGCTGACTACCAATCCCTTTTCCTCAAATACAAATAATTATTTATATAGTAGTATTTAGCACCATAGTTCAACACAGAATTGCTCCCTACCCGACAGAAAAACAGAACAGCCATTGGAGTACCAGGTTACAGTCTTTACAAGAGTAATGGTAGTGAAAGTGAAATAATGCAACAGCAGAAACAGGGATGCAGAGGTGGGTGAAATAGAAATTGCCAGGTCCAGTACCGTAACAGATGCAAGGGTACTGCCCCTCTGCACACCTAAGTCCAGCTAGTAGAAAGGCTTGGAATGTATTACCAGAAGCCCATGTACAGCAGCACCAATCCACACAGAAAACACACAGCACTCAATGAATGGTATGAGTGGCCGAATCCTCTTCCTCCTCTCCAGCTGATCAGTTTGTAAGTCTACTAGTACAGTATATCCATAAACACATACAGTATGAAGCCATTCAGTACCTGGCCTTAAACAGTCTGTCCAGTAAACAGCTGCTGTATTTTCTGGCACCAGGGCATATGAACAGAGAAATTAATCTCTCTGCTAGCTGATCTATCAATATGGCCTTCCAAGAGGTACCTCTCAGGCAGCCACCCCATTTTCCCCAGTAAGCTGGCTTAGCCCTCCCTCCAGTAAGCATCCTGCTGACTGACCTCTCCCATATCTGATCCTGGGCTCCAAATTCCATTATCCTACCTGCTCTCTAGTCTGGCTCATTCACTAGGGATCACACACACTTGCATGCCACCTAGCCCTGGCCCCTCCCTGCATGTGCTGAAGTCTTCCCATTTGCTGGAACCACTAGCTGTGTCCCAGTGCCAGTTGCTGGCACTTAGACCTCCAGAGGGACATAGTGTAGACGGTCAGCTCGCTCTGGGGCAAAAAAAACACGTTGGGTTAAGTAAGCCAGCAGAGACTGTATTCTCACAGATCAGCAACATTTTAAAACGTTAACCACTTTCTCAGCCTTTTTTTTCCTTTTTTTTTTTTCTTCAATGTTCCCATGTTTTTTCCCTCTATGCCTCTTTGACTGCTCCCTCTCCTTTGGTGCTTCTCTTATTATACCCATACTATAAGCCCATATGTATCACACATTCCCACAATTCCCTAAAAAGCATCTCATGGTAGTTTTTTTCACATCACTAAATGCTCTTCCCCCCCATGTGCCACCCTAAGGCAAATGCCCCTACAGACAGGGATACCTGTAAGTCTGTAGGCATACTAGGAACCGCTCTACTCCACTCTAGCCGGAAGCTAGGCTCCGACAACGGGCCGGGCCCAGGGGCTGACTCCACCCCTCAGAAAGCGCCGCGCGCGCCCGGCCAGCCGGCGGGAAGTGCTGCGCGAGGTCGGTAACTCCCTCCCAGCGGGCGGGTCGGCACCGCGTACTCGCGGCTTCGCTCGCTGATTGGCCGGACCCCGTGGCCAACGCATTCAGAGAGAGCGCGTCGGTATCACACAAGCGACCAGTCAGCAAAAAGCTTCTCCCGGTAGATGCACCAATAGCGAGGGGCGGTGGTGCCGTCCAATGAGCTGGACGCTACTTGGCGGGAAGTTATAAAAAACTCCAGGCGCGGCACCTCCGCTCCCAGCGCTTCAGCAGCAGAAAGGCACGCTATAGTCGGCAGGGGGAAGAGCAGCAGTAAGGCCCGCGCTAAGGCCAAGTCTCACTCGTCCCGGGCTGGGCTGCAGTTCCCGGCAGGGCGCGTTTACCGGCTGCTGAGGCGCGGGCACTACTCGGAGCGGGTGGGGACCACTTCGCTCGTACATCTGGCGGCCGTGCTCGAGTAGCTGACCGCTGAGATCCTGGAGCTCGCAGGCAACGCGGCACGCGTAAACAAGGAGCTGCGAATCAATCCCCGTCACATATAGCTAGCGGTGCGCAATGAAGAGGAGCTCAACAAGCTGCTGGGCAGCGTTACCACCGCGAAGGGCGGCGTCCTGCTGCACAGGAAGGCCAGGAAGACGGGCAACGGAGAGCAGTCATAGGAGTACGAGGCCGGCCGGCCGGCCCGCCCTCCCAACACGACACAAAGGCCCTTTTCGGACTCCACTGCCCATCGGGAGAGCTGCGATCCGCGGAGGAGGCGGGAGGAGGGAAGAGAACGAAAGAAGCCGTGGCCGGCCTTGCCTGCGGGGGGCTGTACAGGAACCGGCCCGGGGCCAGCGAAACACCGAGTGCGAGAGCTGCTCCGTAAAGGCCCGTTAATTTAACTCTTACTTGCCTGTGGTACATTCAGTGGACGTTGCCTAGGAAATAAAACTGTTTTATTTGCAAAACAGGACGGTGTCGTTTCAGCGTTTCTACAAGCCCTGCGGAGAGGATGCTGACTTAGTAGCAAGTGCAGGAAGCCAGAGTAACTGAAATTTCGGCTTCTGCTTCAGCTCCCCCTTCACTGGCTAGTCTACCTAACTGGCTCTCATGACCTTTGTGGACAAACGCACAAGGGAAACCAAAATGGCTGTCCATTCCCTCGTTTAATATTAGCCAATTGGCAAATCTTCACCTACCTGATAACGGCAAACTTAATTTACCTTCACTAAGACCAAAGGTGAATGTAGCCTCTCTGCTACTTTACTATAAGGAACATACTAGCAGAAACCTAATGGGAGCCTTCAGTGATTCAGTGACTGGAAAGCCCCAAATAATGACTACATTAAGCACTCAGCACAGTATAGCATTTTAGTACCAGCACAGTTGAGTCTCCCGTTATAACCTAAAAAGCGCTTTGCTCCTAAATGGAATTGAACACTTAAAAGCTTTTATTTGATTTTTAATTTTTTCTCTTAGCTTCCTAGCTACAAAAATTGTTGACACTACTTCAAAGAGACACTTAAGAATTTAGAGAAATTTGGAGAGGGATGAAAACTCCGAAGAGCAGAAACTACTCAAGTTAGTTAACTTCATATTTCAGGTTTTTTGCACCCAAACGTCAGGTAAGACTGGTTTGAATGTTAAAATAAATCCCTCCAGAGGATCATGACGTAGCTGCAAAGACTTGTAGCTAGAGCTGCAGCACTCCTGCTGGCCGCACCCCAGGTTCAGCGGGCATCGTTGAGCTGCCTTGCCACGCTTAGGATATGCTTTGCTCCCTTGCTTAGAAGTAAACTAGCTAGTTCAACACCTAGGTTCTCTGCAGCTTCCTGAGCCTGACCAGGAACATTCTTGGCCGTGATGCCAACATGCTGCACATCATCATTCGGTCCATCTTCATTCTGCAAATATAAACACCTCAAAGTAAGGCAGCAGGAAAACAGTGGGCAAAGAATTAAGACATCCATGAAACAGAGTCTGATAAGCCTCAAGAACAGTGAGCTGTTACAGCTTACAAGAAACTAGACCAAATATAATCTCTTTCTAAAGGCCTAGTTTTTGTCATTTAGCTTCAGGCTTGAATTTGGAAGCCACCATAGTTCACGTACCTGATGGGGATAACTAACACCAGTCTGCATGGTCTCCTTCAGGCTATCAGAACCATCCAAGCTGTAGACTGCGCCTGTCAAATACAGCTTGGAAAAATATATAGAATGGATTAATACCACATTAACAAATAAACAAGCAGCCAACTACCCCTTCTTTAAAAAAACCCACCCAATATACAAAGCAAAGTCTGGAGGGGAAGGCTTTTGTCATGCAGTGGGATCAGCATGAATAGCGGTACAATGAAAGTATAGGAAAAGTAGTCCCTGTTAGGGAAGATGTGACTTCTCGAGGAAAAAGCTCAAGGTTTTTCTAGATTCCCACCTTAATCACACTCCATTGTCTAAAAACAGGTTTGGTAGGGTCAGAAGCAATACTTTCAGATCTCAGGACAACATGAAATAAGCAGGGGTGGAGCGGGGAATCTGGTATATATTATAATGGAATTTTCTGAAAGACAGCTTCAGTAGCCAGACCCATTCTTGTACTCCTGCTTTGGACACAAACACAGAAGGGTCAAGTCAGGAGACTATCTGCCCTAACTGGCTATAAAAATAGCTGCAGAAATTAACTTCAGGAAATTATATGGAAACATGCGCACACTTGGAATAGGTTTTCAGAAATAATCCATGAAAAATATGTAGTACTCCTCACCTGGCCATCCTTCAGCAGGGTGTTGACAGCAACAGGGACACTACATCCACCCTCCTAAAACACAAAGCAGCTGACACTGAGACTCCTAGCCAACACATTCAAAGCAAAGGCCTCTGAAAAGTTTAGGCTGCACATAAGCCTGCCCATCACTCTTCTGGCCCTTTTTGATTCAGAAGTACTCTCCTTTGCAGTTTTAGAGAAGCGTAACAGATTTCCCATACTATGGCATTAAGTCAACTAGCAGATCAGTATTTACTGCTGCAGGCAGAGCAAGGGTGCCAGACCTACCAAACGCTTCATGAAGGCTCTCTCAGCAATGCAGCACAACACAGTGTCTGCATCATGCAGGGCAGATACCATATTCAGTATCTCTTGGTCTTTGGCACGAACTTCCACTGCTAAGGCACCCTAGAAGAAGAAACATAACAGAATAGAATAATTCTTCAACTTTATGCATCTGCATGTGTACTCCCCATTGATCATGAAACAGAACTCAGAGGCTCAGACCTTTTTCACTAAGGGAGCAATGCTCACAGAAATACAGGGTCATCCTACAGTAGCTGCTATAAACAGAAGATCAGGACTTATTCAGCCAAATGTTAAAGATCATGCTGCCACCTTAAACCATTCTAGAACTCTGCATGGTACTTGACAAATGCATGATCAAAATCACTTTTTCAGACTGAATGCTCTAGTTTAGCAAGTTCGATACTAGCACAGCAATCCTGCATAAGCTCAGCCATGCAGCCAGCATGGACTGGAGCAGTCTGCCCACCTAAAAACAGGAGCATTAAGAATGTGCTCCAAGGCGGTGTTTCAGATCCACCCTTCAGGAGTCAGGACACCATGCACAAAAGAGTCACAGAAGAAAGACAATGCAGTGGCTTTGCACAGTTATCCTGGTGCAGCGTAATACCAACCCTGCCAGAATGTGCCCCATATCTTCCGTGTTGCCCCACTGTAGCTGTGCATGGATTACCATTCTCATTTACTGTTTTTCTATTACTGATAGGAATCAGGCCCTAACACACAGGGTAGGAGAGCAGACTCCCACTCTTCTAACAAACTGCGCCTAAAACAGTGTAACAGCCAACAAAAGAGATTGAAGTACTTTTCTGGTAACCAAGACATGAGAAGTCTTCAGCACAGTTAACTACTCAGATATATCACATTGCTGCTGGCTTTCAGTGCCCTTTAAACATGGCTTAAGGAACATAGTTGTGATGTACCTGTCCAACAGCATACAGACAATCTTCAGGGCCTAGGAGCTGGAAGAAAGTGAAATCAACAGTTAACTCGAGTTGCACTGTTCACAATACAGGAAACAAGAACCATATTCCTGTCTACTACCAACTGATTTCATGTTAATCCAAACAAATATCACCTGTCCCTTCCCATGTCTCAGTATTTCCACCACAAAAGTGAGACAATGCACTTTCCATCAGCTGGAGCGCAACACTTTGTGAATTAGCTAATCACTAAAATCTCAGCATTGCACAGTGCTGCATTGCTAGACCAGAGTGCTGTGAAGTGCTAGGAGACAATCAGATTAAAAACTGTTACTGAACCATGGCAAGCTGAAAATTTCTGGTACTTAAAAAAAAGCAAGCAACCAAAAAACCCCAACCACTCCTTCCTGAAGTGCCTCAAATCAAAGCTAACATGGCAACAGTCAGGAGATTGCATGCTTTTCTTGGACAGGACAACCACAAGGTCTGAAAGGCAAACAGTTGATAGTTCAGATGAGAATGGTATTCACCTCACCTGGCCAATGCGATTTTCCCAGCCCATTCTCTTCAGCCCAGCAGCAGCTAGGATGATGGCGCTGAAGTCTTCTTTCTCATCTAGCTTCTTTAAACGGGTATTTAAGTTTCCTCTCTGTAGAAGTGATTAAGCAAGCACAGAACAGCAGGCAAAGAGTCCTACAACCACTTGAGTCTTAACAGACTGTACAGAATCCAACAGTCTCCCAAATAAGAATGTCAGTACCATCCCAAAAGAAGTGTTAGATATGAACAACTGTTTCTTAAAATAGAATTTTGCCAAGTATTATGGAATATTAGTTCAAGTGCTGAGTCTACTAAGAATGCAGGCCACTGAAGTACACTATTAGCACCCAACTCCTTCTGTACTGCAGAAAGAACTCTGCTCCTAGGACTTAAGTAAAAATGCCTTTTCTCAGTAAGTCAGCCACCCACATCTAGCTGGACTAGTGGTCCAAACTGCATCCAGGCTTACTGGAAACCCAGCAACATTTGGTCACATGCCCATGAAAAGCACATGGGAGGCACCGTCACACAGTTTCTCAAATACTGCAAAACATACAATTCATCTGTATGCTCAATCCCCAGCAAGATCAAGGCTGGCTGCTTCTTCACAGCCTCATGAGAAAGCAGAGACAGAATGGCTACAGTGCTACCTCCCCCTCAGAACAGGGTAGTGGAGAACAGCCTTTGAGAAAGCAGATTGTTCTTCTAAGTCAGGTGGCACAAATCAGCCTCAAATCCAGATTTTACACAAAGTTGTACTTTCCTGTTTGCAGCTTTACCCAGCTTCCACAGCATGCCAGAAAAGGATACAATATCCCTGAATTCTAAATGAGGGAACTTCTTCTTGAGCTGAGCTGCTCTCCGAAGTGAACTGGTTCCAATCACACTGCAGGAAAAAATGTAATCATTGAAATCCAGAACACTCCTAACAATTACCTCCTGCCAGATATATGACAGAAGGTTCAAGGAAACAAATGGTAACTTTTTTTTTTTTGTTGTTGTTGTTGTTGTCGTCATTGAAATGAAGATCAAAAAACTTGTCAATGATTTGTATCTCCTTAGAAGAAACAGAACCACTCTGTGAAGTTGAGCATGAAACGTGTCTGAAGCAACTCCCAAAAAGCCAATTTACAGAAATGCTTCTGACGAGCAGTCCCTAGCCACTGTCAAGGACTGATGAAACCTCATTGAAAGACAACATTTTTCACAGAAAAAAAGTCTCCACTGCCCCAAAATAAACCAGACAAACACACAACTAAGTGATGAAGTGAATAAAATGGAGAAACTTCATCAAAGACAGAAATGCAGTAAGCAGAGGACCTTTGAGTATAGAACTGGAAATCACAGAAAACTACAAGTCTGGGCATTCCTTTCTTGAGATACATGCTGTTCACTTCTTTTCGTAGAATCATATAATACACTGACTTGGAAGGGACTCATCAGGATCACTGAGTTCCAACTCCTAGCCCAGTGCAGGACAACCCAAGAATACCACCATGTGCCTGAGAGCATTGTCCAAATATTCTTTGAGCTCTGTCAGGTTTGGTGCTGTGACCTTTTCCCTCAAGAGCCTGTTCCAGTGCTGAACCACTCTCTGGGTGATGAACCTTTTCCTGATATCCAACCTAAACCTCCCCTGATTCAGCTTCATGCAACTTCCTTTGAGTCCTGTCACTGGTCATGAGACTGAAGAAATCAGTATGTGCCCTTCTGCTTCCTCCTTTTGGTAACCTGAAATCTAAACCAGATGCAATTTTCCTGCTATCCAAATGCACAGAAGCACAAGTCTTTGTGTCATGGCAAGTTTATTTCTTTCACTTTAACATATAAAAAAATATCTTTCTAATAGCTACCTTAATCTGAGCAATTTCACTCTTTCTCAGACAAAATATTCCAATAACCTCTATGGAAAGACAGGTCATTAAAAATGGAGAAACCATAAGAAAGCGATGTCAAAAAAACAAGGAAGAAATCAGAATTGGCTGAGTGAGAACAGAAGCATAGTTAAGGACCATAAAAACCAAAATCCTGCACCAGACACCCTGTCTGCATTGTATGCATTCCCCAGCAGTAGGCAGAATATCAAGGAGCAGGAATTTACTTGAGTGATCATGGCAAGAAAGGTTCTAACTTGACAAAGTATTGCCACACAAAGGTGGCCTGAGAGATGAACCTCACACAGCATGCAGCACTCCTGTGAGTCAGTGTTACTCTTTCCAGCAAGTGGGTCCAGGTTAAGGTCCATGGAATGCTCACAAAAGGCAGTGTAAAACCACTACAGGATAAAGCAATGAGCTGACTGACCTGCCAATGGAAAATACCAATCAACTGACCCCTTCTGTTTTCACATGTGTCTTCCCCTTCTTCTCCTACTCACCTCTTTTCAGGAAGGAGGCTCAGTGTTTTTCCACAGTTTTTGGGATGAAAGACAACAGCATCAAGTGGGTTTTCCCTTCTGCAAAATAATGCAAGTGCAGAATGCCTGACACGTCATTTAAGGGAAGGCTGCTAAGCTCAACAGTTCTGCTATCATTTCCTGCAAGAACTGCCTCTGGCTCCAAAATACTCCATCATCACTGTACAAGCAAGAATTTTCAGTACATGTGCTAGCTATGGAACACTAGGGCAGCCTTAGTGTTCCACTAGAGCTTCCAACCATTTTGGAGATTGGCCACAGGAAACTTTTGAACACCAAAAAGGACCTATGCTGGCTCTTTTACCAACACTATAAAGTGCAATACCCCCAGAGAATCAACCCTCGTGTCTACACTTACTTGCAGACAGCGCCAATCGTAAAGCCAGGAGGAAGAGAAGTTGGCAGGTCCTTCAGGGAGTGAACCACAAGGTCAACTCTAAAAATTAGAGGATAGTAATATCAGAGAAAATATGGTGGAGCTCATGTGGCAGTCTACCAGCGGCCTGCAGGTCCCCTACAGAAAAGTTTGAACCCACTTTGGGAATTAATTTGGAGAAGGGAAAAGAATTTCAGGCTTCCATATCCAGGATTACTATACAGTTTTTGCGTCACTCCTTAAAAAGCTACTTCACATTTGCCTCTTTTCCACTTACCCAGCAACAAGACACTTAACAATCAATCAGACTGAATGAGGGGAAGATGCTGGAGATATTCACACAGAGAGACTCACTGCACCAAAATGCATCAGTACGTAGTTGGTATTATGCTTGAAACTTCAAGTAACAGCAAGTCAGACTACAGGCTACCTGCTTTGTGAAACACGAAATTGTATACTAATTACATGATTGTAAACTCTTTGGTCTCTGTATTTTTTCACCAACTTGACAGAAAATGCAGTATGATGTAACTATGTGTCAGAGATGCAGAAGAATATCTTTGTTTCAAAAGACACTTTAACTAAGGCACCACTGAAACCCTCCTCTGAACATTGAAAAGAAAGAGATAAATCCCCCAGCACCTCAAACCCACAAAACCAGCACTAATCTCTCTCTGTTCAGGCACCTGAAGCAATGTTTTTTTGTAGAGAGAAGTTGCACAGAGGACAGCACAATTTGCCCATTGCGTCTGCACATTTAGCTTGCATAAGTTAATAAATGTTAACAGGGAGCAAACATAAACAGGTTATATTTATGTTAACATAAATCTGTTTCACAATACATTACCACCAACAAGCAAAGCATTTTTAAAAAAATATATTCATAAATGGGAATCATACAAGATCACATCCTCCATCCTCCCAGAGTATTACAGCATGTAATACACAAATAACAATAAAACCTAACTGGGGCAGACCAAGTGATAGAACAACTCCAAAATGCATGGCCTAAGCCCAGGGTAGAAGGGAAAAAGGGGGTAAAAAAAGACAGTGACTTATTAAAGGACTACTTTTTTTTAGCCCAAGACTGAAGAAAAGTAGATCACCTATGCAGCAAGCCAAATATGTCCAAAGAGCATCACATGCCAAGGAGAAAGACAAAACAGTAAGCTCTTACTCATTTCTTTCAAGTGCACTTTCCAACTCTTTGGTGAAGAGGCTCTTCTCTCCAATCTACACATAAATGGAACAACATGAATTACAAAAGAAGCATCAGCCAATATAACAAATACAATTAGCTCTTGAATAAAGAAAGAACAGACCCTTTACCTTGGAAAGTGCTGTATCCAAGATCTTGTCCCCAGTTGTTGACATGGCCACTGCTCAGAGACAGTACAGGTAAAATGTGAGGCTTGACAAAAGCACTGGGCTTAGGCTGAAAGTACCTATGCAAAATGCCATGAGCAGTCACACACTCTGGTCTGAACACTGACTCAAGCTCAATACAAGAGCACCTCACTTCCAGAAATACACTGCACTCAAGACAAATGAAATTTAGACCACTTTCACTGCCCTTAAAAACAAAAGCAAGGGGAAAGAGGGCAGGTTTGGGGAAGAGCTGACCCAATGGAAACTGCTGCAGTCTCTCTGGAGTGCCAGTGAACATGTATAAAGCAGTTCCCTTCGGTGTAAGGCTGAGCTCCCATTATTCCTTTTGAAAGCCTTGAGCCCCAGACCAGAAAATGCCCCTAAATGCTCAGAGGGGTGAAGCCAGAACAATACCAGATTTGCAAATGAAGCAACACAACACCATATCCATCGTATACTCAGCACTTAAACCATCAAGAGCTTATGAAATCCATCTATCTCCCCTAGAAGAAACCAGCAGCAGCAGTTACTCAGCCACACAACTGAACTGAATTCAGACAGAACTTTCAGATAAACTTAAGACAGACCTCCTCCTCCTGACTCTACACACATCTTGCACACAAAGATAACCCACTGGCTCCTGCTGCCATCTACCCCAGGGCAACATCCAAAAAAAAACTTACCAGTCTCAAAGTGGAGGTCAGGGTATAGCTCACGGAGCATCGTAACTACGCTATCGGTCTGAATCCGGGCCAGCTACAAGGAAGCAGAAAACAAAGTCCTAAAGAAAGAGCACGTTGTCCATACAGTAACTAAGGAGGCCCTGCCATTCTTCCACAACCAGGCATGCATGACCAGTACATTCTAAAATGTACTAAATCAAAAGCATTAGAAATAGGTTGTCTCAAGTGAAATCACTCATAGCTATGAACTCCTTGAACTTCTATCATGACCAGAGCACTTCACTGAAGAGCTTCTTTTATTGACTGAAGTGCCACATGTCCCCACATCCAGCATTGATGTGATTCAACCACTGATGAAACACTGCAATAAATTTATCGAGTTAGGGAGAGTGACTACAACAGACCTACAGATCATGGTTCTAATGCTTTCACTTCCTAGTTTCACAAATGTGGAACACAACTGCTGAATGATGGCAGCTCATCAGCAAGTGGGCAGAAAAGTAAGCTAAACCATTATTCTGTGGCACAGTGGAACACTGGGCTAGATAAAGTTTAAGTTAAAGTTTTAAGTTAGGGTTAAAGCCTCCTGCCTTCTCTAAGAGTATGAATTTCACCAATACTGCAAGCTTTGGGAGAAGCCAGTAAAATTGCACTGGCCTGACAGAAAAATCCAGAGTTAGTGTCAAATACAAGTTACTTATCCTCTATAAGAACAAAGATCTAGTTAGGGGTTCTACAAACACACATACAAAAGTAACAGCTTACATCACTGCATACAGCAAGAAACAAATCTCAAAGCAGTAAACTGCAAGAAAAATATTCTGTTGTGTAAGAAAACCAGAAGCAAATAAAAGACAATCACTAGTATATCATTTCTGCACATGCAAGGGGCAGCAGACTCAAGACAACTACAGATGAGTTCCAGCTTTTCTCCCACCGAAGGGCTCAGGACCCTTTGGTAATTAACGTCATTCTCAGGACTGCAGTTCTGTACAAATACAATGAGTGTATGTGCCTCGCTTTGTAAAGCGCTCCAAAAGCCTCAGGTTATTACATGCGGCAGCATATACGCACATGGTTATCTCCCATGTCCTGGTGTCTACATAAAATGCCTTTGTGACAGCACAGAATTCTACCTAGAACGTGCTACGAAAAGGAACGAGATTATCTGAGCGCAAAGGCCTGAGGGTCGCTTATCTCCTTTTGCGAGGCTGCTCCTCCCTACTGTAGTTCGCTGGCAAGAGATACCTCCTCTGTCTCTGGATATGTCCCTTCCCCGGCCTTTGAGCGGGCTGCAACCAACGGTCACTGGAGGGCTTTCCCTACAAGAGCTGCACAGACTTTGCAAGTTGCACAGTCCTAGCCAGACCCGGGAGAGACCCGCGCCGTCGTCCCCGGCCCCTGCACCGCCGCAGTGCTAACACAGCCCTGGCTTTCCAAACTTCTTTCCCGAGTTCCGCGGAAGGAGTCGAAACGCGCGAACTCAGGAAGCTCAGGCCGTTCCTCAGCCCCGAGAAGCACGCAGACCGTGCGCTGCCCGGGACCAACCGGGTGCCCGAGCGGGAGCACCCCCGTACCCCAGCCCTGCCACTGCCTACCTGGCTCCGGCGGGTGCCCACGCGGATCGCTCTGCCATCCACACCGTTCTCTCCCTGCGGCAGCAAAGAGTCGGCGCCCGCCCCGTCAGGCCCCCCGCCAGACTCCGCTCGCGCCTGGCCCACCGCGGCCGCCCCCGGCTCTGCCATGACCACCGGCCCTCGGCGCCCCGCACCACCACGTGACCGGCGGCCTCCCCCCGCCACCCCGATCACGTGACCGGCGGCGCGCCCACACCCGCCGCAGCGCCGAAAAAGCCCTGCCCTCAGAGGCTCCGCCCCCCCCAGAGCCCCCGCCCCCTCAGAGGCCCCGACCGGCCGGGGCCGGTCAATGAGGGCCGGGATGCGGCACTGCCCAGCCAGTCTGGTTTATTGAGGGCCAAGGGATGGAGCCAAATACAGGTGCCCGAGGACACAGCGGGGGACCCCGTACAACACGAGAGGGCGTGTGGACAGGGCCTGGGGTCAGGTACTGCGCTTGGTGTGGATAAGCAGCTCCCGCTGCAGGCCAGCCTCGATCGTCGTAGCCGTCTTTCCTGAGGGTAAGTCCGTGATCAGGGTGAGCTTATTGAAGACACCACGACCAAAGTAGTCAGCAACGACTGAGAAGCCATCGTTTGAACACTTGAGCTGCCAGACACAAAGTGGCAGCATCAGCAAAAGCGTCCAGAGCTTCTTGCCTCCAGTGCCTTTCCTTTCTCCCCCTGCAATTACAAGCCTCTGGCTAAGGGGACAGGGCAGCCCATGTCAGTCCCTGGCTCTTAGCTCATTCCATGCAAGGGCTGGGTGTAGCAGAAGAACCTGCTAGATTTTCTGACACTGGCCATCCCAGTTCCTGTTTCAGCCCCAATTCTGGGCCACACACCAAAGAGGTAATGAGCAACTGAATTAAACAGGAAGGTGAGTGCCTCACCTGTTCTAGTTTCCCTGTGTGTTAACATTTTCCAGATAACGTCCCATTCTCACACTTACCACTGACTTCATCCTTGGGGAACACAAGGTAGATGCAACATTTTGGTGCTGCCCCCATCCCATTTCACACTATTCTTCTCCCCTTCTCCCTAATTAGTTCTATACAACCTGTTGACCAGTTGTCACACTGACCAATAGGTCTTGAGATCCATCTGGGGGTCAGGTGAGAATAGATTCTCTCTTTCACCTTCATAGAGCCAACAATGACTCTTCATGTCCTTTACACAATGTAGTCAGTCTAGCGTCTAATGCCTCATTATCCAGTTAACATAACCTTGTTTACAAAATACTTTCAAGCCTTACCTGTGTCTCCCTCCATTTACAGGTCTGTAAATGAATCTAAACTCTATTTATTTCAACTTGGTACGATAAGCAATGTTACCCTACCTGATGCTGAAACTGATCATGCAGATCTCTCTTCTGCTCCTGGGCTCGGATCATGTCCATTACTTTGCGATTTTCTGGCATGCAAGTAGGACATTCCGAATCACTCTCAGAGTAGCTTTCAAAGCAGTGCTGGTGAAAGGAATGACCACACAAGAAGTGGACTGAAGGGAGCTCCAATGCACTGGTGCAAATGCTACACTTGGTCTTCTGGAAAATCTTGGGACTGAGTGACAAGATAGAGAAGCATGAGAAAGACAAACTACACTTTACCTTACTAAAAGAAAACAGCAGTTCTATCCTTGTATAGGACTGTCAAGGACTAGACAAGATAGCACACAGTCCTGCACCTTGCTTTTAGGTCTTCGATTTCCAGACGGATCCTCGTAGTTTCTTCTCGGTATTTCTGAATTCTCAGCTCATCTTGCTCTATCTGGCGACTTTGCTTCTGCAGTTTGTTGACAAGATAATCCTTAATCACAGAGAGGGTGGCTGTGGAGTTATGAGCCAGCGTCTGCACAACTGAGAGCAACCGAGATGTTAGTTTAAACACAAGCACAAAAACTGCAGATATGCTTGTACTGCCAGGGCAGACTTCATTTCCTGGGACAGGTCACTTGCAGGCAAAGACAGCTCGCATTCTCATTGAGTCAGAAGAGCTCACTTAAAGATTCTTTTCCAGTTTGATCTCTTCCAGAAATGGGTGACTGGGAGTATGTCTGGATAACTCAGACCAAAAGGGACAAAAGAAGGATCCAGTAGTGGATTGGATTCTAGTTCTCCACCATGGCATAATAGGAGTTTCAGCATGCCCTGCACTGCCACACACTGATGGAAGAGAAATCCTGTATGAGACATCTCACTGATACTGCAGATCTTTTTCCCTAACTAGGGAGCTGTGATTGACATAGTTCCTGCCTATAGAGCAAATTATTACTTCAAATGGTAGGCTCCAATTTCATTGATTCTTCTCGTGTCTGATCTACAGAAAGCATTACAACTAGTCTGGATTGGAGACTTTTGTGGTTTGTTTTTCCGGTTTTTGCTTGGACTGGGGTTTTATTGTGGGGGAGGCTGAATGTCACATGTCATTACCAAGCAGTGGAGGCATAAGATTCTTGTTCTCAATGTGTTTCAGCACTGCAGCAATATACTCTTTGCAGTTCTCCTCCTTCCGTGCAAAGTAGCCGAGAGCCTGCTCCCAGAGACAAGCCTCTTGGTCACCATACAACTCGCACACCTCGATCACCTTCTTGTACTGCTCATTCTGCATGTGGTAGTGCATGATCTGTTGGAAACTATGGGAGAAAGACTCATCAGCTGCAACAATCCATCTCGCCCTTTGAGTTGTTACAGGGACCTCAGGTTTTTACCCAGCCATGCAATCCACAGACTCACACAGAACTCAAAAACAAGTCTTTTTTTCCCTCTATATAACTGCCTTGCTTCAACAGTGAGGTATTTCTGCAGAGCAATCATCTACAGTTACCATCTTGAGACACTGAACAGGTCACTACCATTAATGGTACAGACATTTATGGCTCAGAAGTGGCTGCAGTGGAGGCAAGAGGGGAAGGACAGGACTCTAAAAACAAGAGTAACACTCACAGTTTGCCCTGCTCATAGAGGTAGAGAACACCATCCTTGAAACTGTGCATCTGACATAAGACCAAGGCTTTATCAAAGACTGTTTTGAACCTTCCACTCTTCAGGAGGGTGAGGGCTTCATTGTGCAACTTCTCCTTTATCTACAAAGGGGGAGAGGTCAAGAAGAGGAACACAGGCACACCCACATCCACACTATTTTGCACTAGGATCTGACAATTAGGAGGCCTTTCACAAAGGTCAGTTTGGTACTTGTTCTTTAACCCTTTTAAGCAAACAGGACATGATTTTCTTTCCCAAACAGCCAAAATCCTCACAGATCTAGGCAAGAAAGTAAAGATACTTTTGTGTACAAGGCATCTGCTCACAGAGTATCTGTATTGTCTGGAATGTGTCCTTAAATGAGATACAAACAAAACAAGCTCAGCCATCCTGAAGGGAATATTTTCCCAGGTACTAGGCTGGTCTCCCCTTTGGGTGCTATTTGTCCAGCACAGCATATCTATTGTCTCATGTTGTCAATGCCCAGCTGGAAAGGGCATTGCAGGAATGCAAGTATGATTCACAGATAACAAATCTCTGACTCAGAACACAATGCTGGAGGAGCTCAAACCTGCTCATCTTGTTCATGTGCCCAGTTCTGCAATCGAAGTTCCAGTAAGGTGTCATAGACACCCTGTGGAGAGTCAGTCTGCACCTCAGTCATGTGCTCCAGAAAAGCTTTCAGTTCTCGGGAGTTGTTTGCAAAGACTGGGATGAACTCCTCTGAATTAGCCTGTAAAATAGTCAGAAAAAGACATGCACCCAAAGCAGTCTAAGCCATACCAGTGCTTCCTTCCTGCCACGAGGAATGTTCATTTCCAGAGTCTCAGGCAGGGACAGATACAGCAGAATACAAGATGCCAATGACATCAAGGATCAATCCTGAGCAATAGCTTTAAGAGGTCCCCTGCCTCGATGGCTACCAGAATGGGGTTTCTCATAGAATCATTGAATAGTTTGGGTGGGAAGGGAACTTTAACGGTCATCTAGTTCAACAACCTGCAAAGAGCTGGGACATCTTCCATTCCATCAGGTTGCTCAGCTCCTCATCCAACCTGACTTAAATGTTTCCAGGGATGGGGTCATCTACCACTTCTCTGGGCAACCTGGTTCAGTATTTCACCACCCTCATTATAAGTTCTTTCCTTCTATCTAGTCTAAATCTGCCCTCTTTTACTTTAAAACTATTACCTCTTGCAGCATTACAACAGGCCCTGTAAAAAAGTTTGTCCTCATCTATCCTACAAAACTCTTTTTTAGTACTGAAAAGCTGCAATGAGGTCTCCCTGAAGCCTTCCCTTATCCAGACTAGGCAACCCTAGCTCACTCAGCCTTTCTTCAGAGCAGGTGTGTTCCATCCCTCTGATCATTTTTATAGCTGTCCTCTGGATCCATTTCAAAAGGTCTGTGTCTTTCCTGCACTAAGGGTTCCACAGCTAGACACAGTATTCCAGGTGGGGTCTCTTCTGAGCAGAGTTTGTTTAGGTATGATTCTCATAATACCTAAAACATAAGGCTGGCAACACAAGGCATGCAGAAGCACTTGCTGCAAAGTTATTAATGGAGAGCAACAACTCTCAGTCTACACAAACCATACCTTTTTTCCTTCCAGCATCCCAGGGCCTTCATTGCCTCCTGAGGGACGGTAATCAGTACAAAGGATCTTCAGCAATTCAGTGGTCTCATTAGGGACATGGTGCATCAGGATTTTACCATATCGCTTCATGTTACTCTCTGCCTGTTCAAAGGGCAGTCTCCCAATGTAGTGCAAAGCCTCTTGGTAGTTCTGTGAAGACAGACAACAAAACAATCACAGGACATTGGCCTCTGCCCTCTACTTCGAGGTTAGGACAGAAAGCATTGAAGATACGCTGTGAGTATGCCACAAATACCATTTGCTCTGAATTATCAACCTAATTCACTACTCCTGCTCATTTTCCTCCTCAGGGAGAAAGACTGTATATAGCCTGGGGGAAATGTTTAGATGAATCCCCAACTAACCACCCTCCCTCCTCTTAAAGGGCACTGTAAAAAGCCAAAAGCAGAAAGGCAACACACCAGCAGCAACAAGTAGTATTGCTGCTGCTCTCATCAGCATGCTATCCTCAGCAAAGAGGTCAGTGAAATTATATTCTCACTAAAGAGGAGGCTGAAGAATTGGTGGATATATATAACGTGCAGTTACATCTCCTCACCTTGATGTCCTCTAATTGGATTTTGAGGTACCATTCATGATGTTCATGCTTCTCTGCCAGGTACACTGCATGGGAGTAGTAACCAGCTTGGCGAAGCACCTTGATAGCTGTTTCTACATCAAAGTGGACCTCACTCTCACTTGTCTCCAAGAACAAAAGCAGACAGATGGTCCCTAAGAAAAATTCTAACAGTCCAGAAGCAGCAATCATTTATGTAAGAGGAGAAAAACATGAGCAGGGACAATTTGGTACCTCTTATGCAAGGGAAAATTCACCCATGAAGAAAGGAAGGAGTCTAACCACTTCTCATTTGCTCGCCAGCTGCACTGGCAGAAGCAAGCATACTCCAGACCCAGACGGCAAACCAACCTAACTGACAATGTAAGCAAGAGCTTGGAAATAAAGGAGTAAAGACCAGGGTACTGAGTGGTAAATTCTTCTCTTAATAGTCATACAGGAGGGAATTTACAATGTCACCACTACCCCTTTTTAATTATTATGATGACATAAAAACGTGGCACGATTCCACTTCCCCCAATACCTTAATGAACTCTTCCAGTTTGGAGCTGTCTTTGAGTTTGGTATAGCAATTCAGCAGAAGCGTAGTGTGGTCTGCATTAGCCAGGGACTGCAGATGGAGCATCTGTAGATAAGCAGTGAGGTTGTGGATACGCTGAGCATCCAGGAATTTCCGAATAACATAAGATGGTTCTAGCTTCCCTATAGTTCTGTGAGGGGAAGAGTCATGTTACAAGATATTGTATACTCATGAAGTCAAATAAATGGAGAAATTAACAGAACACAGAGAAGCCTTAACTTCAGCAGGCGCTAACCCTCTTGGGACTGCTCAGCTATGCATCAGAAGCAACAACTAGTTACGGTGTAAGACCACCCATCTGCATCCACACTGATACAAAGGCCTTGATCAGGATGACCATGACAGCATAGAAAGAGTTAATCTTCCTTTAAAGGTGGCAATGAGAAGACAGACTAGGCTCTGAGCACAACAAACTGGGAAGCCAAAAACAGAGAGTATCAAAAGCTACATTTTGCTTCATTTCAGTCACATAACTCAAAGTCAGCTTTAAATGCTTATGCTCTAGACATGCAGCAGTTTTGCCACGGTTACTGTGACAGTTAAAGCAAGTCAAGGTAAAAATATATGCTGACTCTCACTAGATGTCAGGGACTCCAGAGCATCAGCTCCAATGTAACACTTTGTGGCATTTTAAAAATTGAACATGAAGTTTTCAGTAAGCCCCTCTGAGTTCTAGTTTTAAAAAACCCAAGATGTATTCAAACTGACATTGAACTGTTTGAGTATTTTCTAAGAAGACTGCCATACATGGTCAAATTCCATCACCTATCTTGCACAGAGTGATCCCTTCTTTATAATGATGTCACCAGGCCCCACTACATCCCAATAGGCCTACATTATTCATGTTAAAATATGATCAAAGAGAAGAACTTTATCCTAAGATGCACAGAGTGATTTTCAAGCAACATGTTTAAAGACTTTTAGTCTCACTGATATCTTTCTCTGTATAGGTAGAATTTTCACCTCAAGTTTTGTGGTTGGTTGTTTTTTTTTGTTTGGTTTGGTTTCTTTGGTTGCTTTTTTGGTTGTTTTTTTGTTTGGTTGGTTTTGGTTTGGTTTTTTTTCCCTGGGCTGAGACAGAAATGAAGGCCTATGTTGCTCCCACGTATTCTACAACATCACAGCTCCATAGGACTCCCACCTACCGGATATACTGCTGAATGGCTCCATCATGGTTTCCTTTGTTATAGAGATGATCTCCATACTGCCGGAAAATCTCTGACAAACCATCGCTGTCCAAGTGGTGGCTCTTGGCCAGGTTAATGGCCATTTCAAATAAGTTCTTTCTGAACAGCATCTGTTAAATACATGGTAAGAGCAGTATGAGAGAAATACCACCCCACAAAACAAGTTCAAACACAACCGGAAAACAAGTCTTCTCCTTCTTAGTGCACACATGTGCTTGGGCCATTACATACCAACTGTCTTACAACACTGGTTATACCGAAAAGCTACTCGGTCACTAGTTATTAATTCACTTACCTGAATGGTTCAATTTTTCGGTCTGCAGAGCCAGTACAATATTACAGACATAAGGCAGAGACTAATAAGAAAACAAATTTACATGCCTCGAGTTTGGTTTGTGTATCCTTCTCCTGTAGTACATGGATTTTCCCATCTCTGGTCAGTACATAGAGAGAACCCCACTCTGCCAAGACATCCACTACATCATCAAAGATGGAGCTGTATGCAATGAATTTGTTGCACAAGTCATAGATATTCAGGACTTGTTTGTCTGAATTCTGTGCCTCATTCCCAGCAAATTCTGACCTGGATAGCAGAAGAAAGTTTTAGAAAACAAGAACATAACTTGAAATTTTGATACCTGTTTGAACTAGGGATGTATAGAAAGCAAGACAAACAGAGTTCATTAAGGCAATTAAAGTAAGCAGATCCAGAGGGGATGTATTTATACACAAATACCATGTATTTATACACAAATTCCATCATCTTGGTACACTGAGAAATTCATAGGCCTGGGAAAAAAATCCCACTCACTCAGCACACTTAATTGTGCTGTTCTCACAATGGAAGTTAATCAAAATATGGGTCTGGATGAACCTCAACAATGTCTGACAGAGTCACAATGTGCCCCCAAGAGCAAAGCTTCATGGGGAAAGCAAGAGAAAGAAAGAAAAAGAGAAAGAGAAAAAGCATGAAGCTGCATCAGCAAAAAGAACTCATCTGTTTCAAGGAGCCCTACTTTGGGGAAGTCTTTCGGTCCTTGGAGACAATGATGAGGTACCCGCGATACCAGTGAACAATCAGCTTTTGTCCCTCGAAGGCAAAGCAGGGGCCACGTTCATCTGGTTGATAAAGGTACACACATTCATTTCCTGCCACAATGAACTGGAGATCCTGTGAGGGGTCACTGAGAGATGAGCAGCGTAATCCACAACCGTGAGTGTCCAGCTCCAGGTGAGGATAGTCTTTCACTGAAAGCATATAAGACTACAGAGGAAACTCAAGGGTTTGGGGATCACTCTGAACTAGACTCTGAAGTCAACTGAATTTGCAAGTCAGAGTCACGTTTTTTTCAACTACCTTCTCACCTGGATGTTCTCTGTGGTCACCACAAATAGATGTGTTGCTTTGCCAGACTGTCGAAAAGCAAGGCCAGTAACTGGATAACTGCCTTCATGTAGGATCTGGGTCTTACTATGCCGATCTCGAGTGATGTCTCCTTTAGTAAGCACAACACTCCCATCTGCAAAACCTGGTGAAGTGGACAGACTAAACTATTATACAACACACCTGAAATTTTATCCAGCGTAAGTTAGGGAAGCTCCAGTCAGCAACAACACCATGCTCACCCGCATGGTGTAAAGCAATGAGATTGCCACGGGTTCTAACGTCAAGTCAATCTCTGCCAAATTACCCCCCAACTGCTCCTGTTACAGTTCAGAGCTGTCACACAACTGCACATAGGATAGCACTGTCCAGCAAGGGTTAACTTGCTTTCCAGACACAAACTTCACATGCAGATTAATTCTGTTTTACTAGATTTTGTTTTACAAATGGCCTTCCCATACTGCAACTGTAACTATCATTTCACATCCTTTGCATATTCAAAACACACTACACACTATAAAAAAAGACCAGAGGGAGAGTTTTTTGAAGAAGAGTAACACACGCAGTTTTCATAGCTTGCCAACAGTCCCAGTCTTGTAAGTTGTTCCAGGGTTGAAGGCCACCATACATACAGGGAAAGCTTTTTGATTTCAGTGTAGGGACCGAGTCAGCTGAGAGCACATGTAATCTCACAACATTACTGCTCTTATTCTGTCAGAAGAGTTAAGCAAGAAATATTACCAAGAAATGGTTAAATCCAAAAAGGGAGATTTTCTTTTTTCTTTGAAAAAAGGTTCGTATAACGTGCTTGAAAAAATACCTCTCTAACATTAGGTATCACAAAACTCACATTTTTTTCCGGTACCAATAGAAACTAAACTTAGTACTAAGTTCAGTAAATACATAGCCTTACCAACTGGCAGGGTAAAGAAGACATCAACTAAAAATATGTGCTTCCGAGTATCAAAGTTATTAGTGTAAATTATACAGTCAGGTTAAATTTATATGTTTATCTCTTGAGCCCTTGGATAGCACGAGATACACAATATCTCTGTGAGAATAATGTAACAACTGAGTGAAAAGAAAGCTCACCAGGACATTCTATGCTGATTTTTGCATTATCTATTCATGTTCCTTACCTCTCCGTATGGACTGTAATATTGTTCAGCTTTACTTACCGATAGCCATGAAATTAAGATTCTCATGGACAGTTAGGCAGGATACAACGGTGGGCTTGTTACCCGGTATCGCTGGAAAAATTCGTGTGCAAAGAGGATTACCGCCATCTCGTTTCTCCAGGTTCCAGACTTTCACCTACCAACAACAATCTGGCATAAGCAAAACATGAGTTGTTAGAAGGCCAAGACCTGACATTAAAATGTTATAGTACCCAAAATGAACAAGCTACTTAAGGTAAGAAAGGGCAACTAAGATCATCACAATAGTCTTTAAGAATAAAGCTTCATGTTACAAATGCATTTTCCTCTCTTTGTTATTCAACTTACCAAAGGATTAATACCCTCTTCATCCTCACCAATAGAAACCAGGATACTGTGCTGCTTCAGCTGGTACAGATGCGTCACCCTTAGCTTGTAAGCTTGGAAACTGCTGAGTTGAAGGGAGCGAGGCAAAAACCAAATCTGACCTTCCATATTTAGATCACAGTTAAGGCACATAAAGGGAAAAAAAAAATCCCCACACCTCCAATCATACAAGGATCTACACGCCTTTTGCTGATTCCTGGTATAGCTACAGCAACCGCTTCTGCGGAGCAACCCCTGAACACCAACACGTCTAGCGTCGGTTTGGGTTTGGTTTTTTTTTTAAACAAAGCACAGCCGAGAGCGGAAAGCTGCCGCACTCCCAAGGCCGGAGTACCCTCCGGCGCGCGCTAGACATCGCCCAGGACTCGCCTACCACGCAGCCTCGGCTCGGCCGAGCCCCGCGCAGGCCACAACGCCCGGCCCCGCACAAGATATCTCCGAACACGAGGCTTCCCCGGCCCGAGTCGCAGACTGCGATGCCCGGGGGCAGCGCGAAGGGCTTCGCACTGGCCCCATCCGGCCCCGGCGGCTCCCTCACCGTCTCCCTGTCAAAGAAGACAAACCGGCGCCACTGCAGGTAGGCAGCCATGTTGAGACTAGCCCCGCGCGCCCGCCCCTCACGTGACCTGAGTCTCCGCCCCTCAGGTAACGCGGCGGGGCGTGCCGGGCGGGGTAGCTGCACTGCCAAGAAATTTTACTTCAAAGATTGAATTTTGAACGTCCATATTAAAAAATATTCCAAAGCCTGCTAGGAATTTAAAACTCAGAACAACCTTAAATGAGTCATTTTACAGTAACGAATATATAATTTTTCTAATCTGCCTCTCTCCAACAAGGCCTTAATAGTATATAAAAAAAGGCTTGGTATTTAAATGTGGCTAAGAATTAATGAATTTGCTGTAAGCTCAGCAGGATATGACTAATTATTTATGCGTTATTAGTGACAGATTGAGCTTTTTACCTTAACAAAGAAGAGTAATAGTAAATACATTAAAAATAAAGCCATACCTTTGGATACGTTTGTCAGTTTCAATGCAACCTCAGCAAACCAGAATGCATTCAGCGTTTATGTACTTATGCAGTACTTCATTTCATTGCAACTCTACACTTCTACTGCTCCAGTGTCTCAGGCACTGCTCAAAGTGGGACCTTGTTGTTTACAATCTAAAGTATTTAGTTAGCATTATGGTAAATTCTGTATGAATCTTTTGTTAAATTGTTTACCTTAAGCTGTCAATTAAGTGCTGTTAGGTTTGCTGTTAAACCTTTATGCATAAACCACTGGTCAAGTAAGTCCAGGGCACAGTTGAGCAAAGGCAGTCTACTCTGAACCTTGTGACTCAACTTACCCATTCCTATCCTTACTTTTTTCCCCTGAGCCTCCATGTAGATAATTTTGGGTTGATTTTAGGTTTGGATTGAGTGTAGTCTGCCTTTACTGTGTGCTTTAACCATCTAGGCCACAGCAGTGAACCTTGCCACTGAACTTCACCCTACTTTTACATTAAGCCTGCTTTTGCCAACAGCTTTGCTAGTGACTTTTAAAAGCATCTTGCCAGCAAGGCAGAGCTCAGGATGAGTCTTGCTGAGACATGAGGACACAGCCCCAGCAGGATCTGCACCGCTCCTCTGGCCCCCTGCAGAAACTCTCATTGTCGAAGTCGAGGGTAACTTGGCAGTGCAACCAGATGCCACACACTAGTCTAGTGGAGACAAGACTGCGGAGCATTCAACCCTGGAAAAACAGCTACCATATGGAGGATCTGTGCAGAAAAAGGATGACTCTCATGGACATAGGAGAGTACTTTTCCATTTGTCATGTGCCTCCCTTTCTTGAGGCTTCTCTTCAAAGGTTGTTGCATCCAATGCAATCCATGAGTCTCTGTAAGGACACCAGCATGCTTTTCACTCAGCAGAGTTAGAAGAAAAAAACAGAACAAATGGGAGTTCCAGGGAGCTTTTATTGAGTTTCATTAACAAAATCAGGATTTTTCCATTCATCTTTTTTTGCACTCACAACTCATGAAGCTCTTCACAAGTCAGTGCTGCAACACATACAAAGCCAGAGAAAACACATTCTCAACAAAATCTTAGCTCCACTGGAGAGTTTGCCAATTGCCAATTTAACAGAAAGCCAATTTTCCCCTCCCTCCCTTGACTGTTTTGAATGACTAGACCATATTGTTTGCTGGTTAACAGTAAGAATATCAACCCCTTGTCTAGGGTCTACTGGATTATGACACTCCACTTGAATTGCAAATAATTTCTTTTCTTGAAATAAAAGTTCCAGTTTTGTTCAATAAGGGGAACAGTGACTATTTTCTTCTCCTGACACCCCTTCCCCAAAATTACTGGTTAAAATACAGCAAGGCTGTATCTTAATAAACACATCCCTGCCCCCCCTCCCCCCGCCCCTTACTCCTCCCTAACTTGTCTACAGCAGAATTTAATAATGCTTCCACGCAGAGGCATTTTAGCAACACAATGATGAACTGAGCAAAGCCTACAGGATAATCTGCCAAAGCCTTCTTGTGAAGTTCAGATGCATGCTCTTTGGTCCAGAGACCTAGTTGATTACAAAGATAAACTGTGATTCATAAAAGATGGATCAGAAGATCACAGCAAGCAGAAAACTCCCTGCAGGGACTACAGTTGCCCAACCTTTACCAGGGCAGCTGTACTGCTGAAGTCTCTGTGAACAAAATTCACTTTGCTCTCAGGAAGACCAGCAGCCCCAGCAGCACTACAAAGTTCAGCATCAGGGCAAGAACCACCACAACAGCAGCTGAAGAGATGTGGCATGACAGCTCTGTTACCTCTTACAGAAACTAGAGGCAAGACAGCCATCTGCTCAGGCTTGTGTCCCATCAGTCATTTGTAAAGAAAATAGTGTTTGAAGCATTTTTAAATCCTTGGAGCAGACACCCCCCCACCCCCCCATCCAAAATAAAAATAAACAGAATATCAGAATGAGATGATTTGATACCACCATATACACAACATGAATTCATGTTGAGCTTCCCTGTTCTTACCCACAAAAACAGTCAGAGGGCAAGGAAAGATGCTCCCATCTCATTCTGGAAACTGAAACATGTATTTGAGACCAACCCACCCCCCTCCGTTTGGAAACGGGCCTCCAGCCATTGCAGTGCCCACCTGACTGGACACCTGAGTGGACACCCAGACTGGTCTACACATTCTCTCAAGTGGCTGAAAACTACATGACCTCCTTCACAGCCACCTCACCCAGCCGTGAAGCTCCATTTCAGAGACTTACAGAGTGACATTTTCAGACTTCCAACAAAATAGAAATGCAGAACACATCAGGTTCTCATTCTCATCAACTTTGTCAGAGGATGTATTTGACCTAGGGCTCACCACTGAAGGCTCTGACTAATCCATCTGTAAAGGCTGGCAACCAGCAAAAACTGGAGCTCACAAGAAATCTCATGAAGCCAAGATTTATATATACACTCCTTACTCTTGGGTATGCAACAAAACAACCAAGAAAACCCCAAACCAAAATAATAAAAAACAAACAAAAGTCCCAAACAAACAAACAAAAAAAACCCACCCACACACATACACACAAAAAAAAAGAAAAACAAAACAAAAAACAAAACTAGGATTATCCTAGTCTTCTGGAGCATCTTTCCATTAGCAAGATCACATCTGTTTGAGATAGCCTACTAGCACCAAAAATAGGCTGCTTCCTTCTTGACAAGAAGCCACCTAAAAATGGTGCCCCCCGATAGTTTAGGTAAGTGCCAGTCCTCAATGAGAGGCCAATTTTAAAGTAATACTTTTGAAAGTTCTGTGCTTCAAGAGGGACCATCAATGCATGGCACCAGGCTAACCTACCACAAATCCAAGCAGAGCACACACACCTGACTTGACATTGCTATCCTGTTCTTGTTATATGTGCATGCCCTGGTGAGATACAAAATTTATTTACACTTTCATGTCTTTGTTGCATTAAAATGATCCCTCTTCTGTCTGGAAAATCATAAGCTGGCTGCAGTACAGGAGCAAGATTTTACTTTTGGTCGAAGTTACCACCCATAAGCTCCCACTCCCACCCCACCCCCAAAAAGCACCCCAAAATTGTTTACATTTAGTACCTGCCAGTCAGATGTAAGCTATGTGGCTCACAGAGACCAAGCTCTTGAGTTTGTACTCTAGTGCAGCATTTGCTACAATTATGGAGTCACTGCTGACAAAAAGAAGAAAAACATCCCAAACACAAAAACCTTTCAATCTTGTTAAGTTTTTGTCAGGAGGCACCTGGGTTCTATTTATGATCATCAAGGAAAGGGATGGCTAGTCCATCCCGTGATTCCAAACTATTTTACTCCAATTCAAAAAAAGGGTCAAAATGGGGAGAAATTAAGACAATTAAATCCTGCCTCAAAGGAAAGCAAGCGTGGTGTGAGTACAGCATCTGTATATGCAATGAATGACTGAGCAAAAGGGATTGTATTCACCCAGGTGCCTCCTGACAGTGGTGGTTAACAGGCTAAAAGGGATTTTTAAAAGGGTAATTTTTTGATTTGTCTCACTCCTTTTGCCTGTAGATCAGGCCAAACATCAAGCATGTTGGGAGGGGCACAATTTAAAGCAACACTACTTGACCAGAAAGCACTTTTCAGCAATATACAATGCAAAATGACAGACAAAAACTCATGGCAAACCAGAGTAGATGGCAGTTTCCTGTAGCTTCTGACATTAAGGGGTTTGCCCTTACCTGCTCACAGTTCTGCACAGAGGCCACTCTGGTCAGAAAATGCAGTGCTGCAGGAAGTGAATCAATTCCATAAAGCTCCAGAACTGTCAGTTTATGCATGTAAATTGGTTTTTTACGGTCTCTCAAACCCAAATCCACACCTTACATATATACTGCTCAGCAACACCCACTGGATTTCCCTTACACCATGGTGGAACACAGGTCATGGACTCCTTCAGAGCTTGTCAAGTTCCTGAAGTTTCTAAGGGGAAAAATCAAAGAGCATCTCCCAAAAGGCTGAGCTATGGATTTGGAGGCCTTGGAACCCCACAAGTGATCTCTTCCATATGAGCAGTACAGGACTGCTGCTAGCACGAGAGCAAATCCACCTTGACAAGGGACACTTGCAGTGGCCTGCAGTTCATAGAGGTCAGAGCACTTCTCATTGTCTAGTGTTGCAGAAAACTGAGCCCCTCTCATCTTTAGCTGCTCCCATAATCAGTCTAATCCCTTTAACCTCAGCAACCTTCATCATAAAAGGAAAAGTTATATATGAACCCAAAGAGAAAAAAAAAATCGTATTTACAAAGTTTGTACAATATACACATCTGATTTTCTATGGGACACACTGCACCAGAAGAAAGAGGGCCATGGCTCTGAAACAAGTCTACCTATCAAGTGCTGTAACTACTAATGAAGACTCATGGAAACCAGTCTTTAGTGTTCTGCTAGAGCACAGGGCTTTTCTTATGGCTCCTGCAAAGGATCACAGCCTACTCTTCCCTTCTGGAGCTATGATGCTGCACCTAATCAGCCCAGATTTTACGTTGGTTTCATTTTAAATACAGATATTTACATTTTAGGTGAACTGCAGATGCATATCAACTCCTCCAATAAAAGTAAAAAGAAAAAAGAAAAAAAAAAAAAAAAAAAAAAAAAAAAAAAAAAAAAA